>NC_134844.1:1515151-1818181 GCF_965363235.1 Mytilus galloprovincialis
ATGTGGGGATATCCTCTAAAGGATGTACTTGGGTGAGTTTTAGGAATTTTGTAAAATGTCCTGACTTCTTGGGTTTTTTCCAATGACTAAGGGACTTTTAGCATCAAATATTTTCCCCATAACAACAACTTTTTGTTTCACTTTTCCAATGTTAATTACATTTAAGGTGGTACCCAACACTTTCACTAAAATTAATTTGGCTCGTTTAATTTTCATAAAATTTTGTCAAAGTATTTACTTTGACCCTTTAACAAAAATATTAAAATATAAAAACTTTTGAACCAACCGTTTTGTCAGAAAAATTACACTGGTTATATAGCAATTTGACAAACACTAATTTTGATCATTGAGAATCTTAATATTACTTTTACCACACAACATAATTAAAACGTTTAGCTGACTTTACAGAGTTATCTCCCTGTAGTGTTAGGTACCACCTTAAGCAGATTCTTAATATATTTTTCTTATGAACTGAGACCCAAATGTATAAGCACAGGCACTTGTCTCAGAAAAAAAATCCTATATACCTTAATATAACCCAACCTTTTCTATATTTTTACCATGTTTATAGTGTCTAGCCCCTATTGGCCTAACAGAAGTGTTAATCATTATTACAAGGAAAGAATATCTTCATGTAACAAACAAATTATTATAAATTGTAAACATGTAAATAAAACATACAAGTCAGGTCGGACAATAAAACATATCAGGTAAGACAATAAATCATAATATCAGGTAAGACAATGGCTTGTCAGCTACAATAGGAATGATAACATGATATATCAGCAAATGTTTGTGACTCGAAAAATCCACAAATGATTGTGACTCGAAAAATCTACTGAACTTTGTTAATTTTTAGTTTAATCCTTCAGTATCAGAGGTAAACTCCCAGATTTCAGTGGAGGATCAACTCAAGGGGTTTGAACACGCCTCCCTTTTTTTTTTGGACCATGAATGCATTTGAATGGGAACATATGGTTGGAACCCCATTTATCCTGGGTTGGGAATCCCTCCCTTATATTTATGACTTGATCCACCCATGGGATTTTCAAAAGCTACCTTGTCAAAATACATGCAATATTTGTTGAATCAATTTTGAAATTAGCAAGCAAAACAACCCACATTAGTATTTGAAGATAATATGTTTTCATTGAATGCTATATACATACAATGATCTGGTTATACATCTTTCATTATCAAAGATTGCTTTTATATAAGTGGTTGCACTTATTCTGAATAATATCTTTTAAACTTTTAAATACCCCTCATTCAAAACAATTTGAGTGGTGCAATGTACATTTTTTCTCAATATTTCGCCATAAAAATCAAGTGACTAACACTGACAACACTGATACATGTGATACTTTGCTCTTTACAATACTGTCAAAAAACAATCCCTCACAAATAACACAGATCTTTGTTTCTAAACACTGCAATACATAAGAAAAAAAGAAGAAAAATACATAATACTCTTCAGCGAGTGTAAATATATACATGTTATAATACAATGTAATAATGAGACAATAGAATGTAACGACTATTAACACAAACAAAACCATGACAACACAACATGTTTCAGGACTTTGACATAAATCAATATGACAGCATAGTAGCAACAAAATAATTAATTCAGAATAAGTTAAAGATTATGAATAGTCCACACTACACAAAAATCCAAAAGGCCAGTTATTTGACCATATATCATGGGGTTAATTTCTTCAAAATCTGAAGTGTATGAGCTGATGACTAGAATGTTAAAAATGGATTTGCTACAAAATTATTTTATATTATTACATTGATTGCAAAGAAATACCCCAATTCCCAAGTGAATTAAAACCGATTATTCACATGAAATGAATCTGATTATTCCAGTCCTCTTGACCTCATAGACATACATGTAGGGCATTGTAAAATTGTTGATGCAACAATCAAACTGGGAATGTGTAGAAAAAGATATAGTTCCCTATATTTTATAAATGTAGTTAATTTCCATTTATATAAGCCTGCCATGATCAATGTTATAATAATAAAAAAAAACATAATCAAAGAATTCAAATTCAACTTGTGACTGAACAACACTGATAATAAACTCATGGATTGCAAAAAAATGTGCATTAAGGAGGCTCAAGGGTACAAAAAATTCAGAACAAATTTAAACATTTTTTTTCATTACAAATTTTATTTATTACACTAATAGTTGTTACTATATGATATGGTACAAAAATCAACCCAAAAAAACATTTTGTTTTGGCCCCACATGACTTTTAAAATGTTTATATAATTGAAAAAGCTTCAAATTATCTCCCTTTAGTGAAAAAATGCATTTTTTTGGAATTTATATTGAAATATCTTTTTTAACTCATCAATGACCTATATTCTTTATTATTTTTTCAAATAATTGTCGATTTATACCCACAAGCCTCCTTAATCTGTTGTTCAAAGTTACTTGATGAGTATTTTTCTATATTGAATTGATTTCTCTGATTAGTTTTTCTATAAATAATTTTGGTGGTACCATTTTGTGACTAAATATTGATGTACATTGTACATGAGCTTCTATTACTGAGGTAAAAAGAAAAGGGGGACTATTTCTTTTTGAATCAAAAATGTGAATATCTTAACTTAAGTACATTTCAAGAAAGAGTTGGCCAAGTTTGTATAATGCAAATAATTTATTTTAAATTAATTTCATCACATGCTCATAACTCAAAAAATGTAAAAAGCAATAGAATTTAAAATTAACTTTATAAATCTGTGCTTAGACTTCTATAATGTTTTAATCCAATTGATTTCAGAATATAAATGCGGTTTTGCTGAAAAGGTAAATGTTCTGTTTACAGTCAGCTGAGGTGCATTGAATTGGGTGATAAAATAAAATTTCCTATGCCAAAACATTGAATGAGTGTACATATTATTCTCTCAAATTCATAAAGAAAAAGAAAACATTTCATATATAAATGATATAATGAAATTGAATTACATTACACTTTTGATATAATTTAATTTTCTTTTTTTGGTAAGTTTTGTTTCCGTTGTAACTTTTGATTTCTATAAACATGATAAAATGAACAATAACTGTAACCATGGTAAAATGTAACAAATGAAAGACAAATTGATCATTATTTTTGGCAATAACAATTTATACGTAACATACATGTACATGTATTTGACAAACTAGTGGCAGTATAATTGGTTTACACAACAAGGTATATAATACAACCACATACAACACGTTGGTTCTGAGTATTTCCGTGTCACAGTTTTTGACCAGTGTGTCTCTATCATCATTGTACGAGTAGTATCATGTTTATTCAGTTAAATCTTATTTCTGGTTTACGGTGAATATGACTGAATCATGGTACACTAATTTCAAAGATTTGTTTTCTTCACTTGGAATAAACTTAAATCTAACTCTGGAAATATAGAGTTCTAAATTAACTCCGGCTCAATCACTCCTGGTGTACATGGTGTATAGGGTGTTCCCGGTGTACATGTACATGGTGTACAGGGTGTAGAGTTTGTGATAGATAATTGGCAGTTCTCTTGAAGAGTTTATCAATCGGACCGTCCGTTTTCTTCTGGTTTGAGTTCAAGAGTTCATCAACCTGACTATCAACAACAGACAGTGCAATCAACACCTGGGCAGCGTAATATGTCAACATGATTATCTGGTGTGCACATGGTACATCAAAACAAAACTTATCCACTGCTATCGTCAGATCAGACAGGACAAAGAACATAGCTCCTATACAACCAAACAGCTTACCCCAAGTCGTCCATAAATCGTCCAGTAACTGGAACCTAGCTACAGCTCTACAACCCATAATACAAACAAGTGTAATGAATAGGGCCACTAGATACATGTAGGACACCATGTCGCCAACATATGTACTTAAAAGATAGTACACAGCTGACCCGGGAACCGCAATCAATCCGCCAACATACAGGTTCAAACTTTTCCATCCAAAAGCATGTGCGTATTCAATTTGAGCAACTGCAAAAAGAACTAATCCAAAAAGCAGTTCAAAGTTTGTAGTTTTAGAAAGCAGACAGAAAATAGCTGCAAAACTACCACATAGCTTGCACCAAGTTCTGAAATCATCGAATATCTGGACTCTAGCGACTGCTCTCCAGGCCATTGTGCAAATAAGCGTGATGTACAGGGCCACTAGATAGGACATTATACCATCCAAACTTGAACTTAAAAAGTAGTAAACGGCTGCTCCAAGTATTGCAAAGGTTCCACCAGCATACAGATTGAAAGGTCTCCATCCGAAAGCACGTGCATATTCCGTTTGGGCAACAGCAAACATGAGTAGTCCAAGTTCAAAGTTCATGCCTTTATGTTTCCATACCAAAAATACATCTCCAAAGCATGAAAATATCAGTCCAATCAAGATTCTTCTGGAATACCTATAATACGATTCGGACAAGCTCATTCCATCCAGTAATATAAACAAGATTAAGGATATGACGGGAAGACATTTCAGTATACAATAAACTATCCCGCAGGCTGCTGGTTCATTGCCATACAGAACGAAGAAAATAGCACACGTCTTGAAGAACGGAACCAACTTTGGGCCAACACTCTTCAACTGAAAAATAATTAAAATAAAATTGAGAGAATATGTTACATGTATATGTAATTATTTTTTTTGTATTTGAACCATCCCTTAAGAGCATGATATATCATAATCAGTTGAAAACTTAGAGCAATATTATTATTTGGAGAAGTTACAAATAAGCATTTATAAATCAAGTTTCAAGTTTCAAGTTTTTATTAAATCAGGAAAATCAATACAAGTATAATGATGTCTTCCCCCACATTAACATGATATTACATCACATAAATAAATATATATTATGTATGACAAAATATCAAATCAAGGTTAAATGAATAAAATTACAAAGATTCAAAGCATAATTGTATGTAATGGCATATATTTTTTGTGTCATCAATATTTTGTGGGTTAAGTAAACTAATAATGGTTTCCATAACTTTTTCATGGCACAGATCTTGTGAATTAAAATTTAGTTTATTAAATAGTTGTTTTCTATAATTTTCAAATTTTTTGCAATAAATAAGGAATTTTTTTTATAAATCATGTAAATAGATCATGTACAGACAAGATTATCAAAGCTTTGTCCCTTTTCAATGTACCAAGAAGCTTTATATCATGCTTATTAATAAATAGGATATAAGAAGATAACTTTTTTGAAAAGAACAAGTTATATTAGTAAGACAGGATACATCATTTTTCAGACAAACAAATATTTCATTATTTTTTTTTAATAGTTAAATTAATTTATCTACATGTTTTCATTCATTTTGGGGTTTTGTCGTATTCCAGTATTTTACTTTTCAATATTTGTTTGGATGACATCGAAAGACTTTTAAAAGTATAAAACTAGCTATATTAAAACTTTAAATAAATGGTGAATTTGTCCATGGGAAACAGATGATGCCCCCGCTTGCATATATATTATTTTAAGTTATAACATCATGTATAAAGGGACATAACTGAAGAAGGGTAAAAGTGACATTACCCCTCATGAGGGTCCTACTTGATCTGAGTTTTGAGGTAATAACTAATAAGTATTGTGTACATGTACATGTATACAGTGTTCCAGCTAGGTTGTTGTAACAGGAGCTGCCCACTTGCCCTTTTCCTAACTAGTGCTACCCTGTGCCCTTTTCAAGACTAACTTAAGTTAGAGAACAGAAACGAAAATAAATTTGTAAAGTGTAGACAGACATAATTATAGAACAGTAAAAGTGACATCAGCAAAATTCAAAACTTGATCTGTATTTTGTGGTAATAAGCATTGTGTATAAGTTTCAGAACATTTGCATTGGTTGAGGCAGACTAAAGTTATAAAACAGAAACCTAAAATTCAGCAACTTTTATATATATAAATGCTACATTGTACAAGGGGACATAAATCAAGAACGATAAAAGTGACGCCTACCAATTTCAAACTTAATTTGTATTATGTGGTAATAAGCATTGTTTATAATTGTCATAACATTTGGTTGAGCCAAACTGAAGTTAGAGAACAGAAACATAAAATTCAGCATAGATTTTTATGTTTATGAAGGTGAATAACTCAAGAATGATAAAAGTGACGCCACCCAATTTCCATCTTGATCCGTATTATATGGTTATAAGCAAATTATAAGTTCCATAAGATTTGATTGTGACAAACTAAAGTTAACAATCATACCACATCTCCTTTTTTTAGATTAGAGAACAGAAACGAAAAAAAAAATCAATAATTTTTCCATTTATAAAGAGGCATAACTTTAGAAGAGTTATATGCCACCAAATTTCAAAATTAATCTGTGTTATGTGTTAGTAAGCATTGTGTAAAAGTTTCATAACATTTGGTTGAGACAAACTTTAGTTACTAGTTACAGAGTGGAAACCAACTTATGGAGGTGTCTACAGAGGGGGTCTCATTTGGGGGTTCGGAGGTATCTACAGAGGGGGTCTCATTGGGGGGTTCTGATCCCGAACCATGCTTACTGTTTTGTCAGATTCCTGTATCCCACTTACACTATGTAAGAAAGCAATTCTCATTTTTTGGTAATTTCCCGTTTTCACAGCACAATAATTTGACTTTCATGTATCACGCTTACAAAAATTCAGCAATCCCACTTCATGCTTAATAGACCCCAATGAGACCTACAGATGATGGACAAGGGTAAAACTTAATGCCACCTCCAATATGGCAAGTAGTAGTAGTAGGAGTGATTTTAATCTATAATGTAAACAACAGCTGCTATTCAGCATGTTCAGGGGTAAAAAAAAGTATAGAAAGTCTCTGGTAACATTCAGCATGTTCAGTGCTTCATTGACTATTATAAAAGTTTAACAGATAAGTCTAGTTAAATAGTAAGCACTATCATTCTATAAAAAAATATGGATATGGTTGATGTATTTTACCACGTGACAATAATGATAGTTTCATCACATGTTCATTAGTCATAAAATAATACTTAAAATGTCTCTGATCAGTGTGATAGTATATGGGATTGAAGATAGAATTTTCACTGATTTAAATATATAATGTCCTGACTCAAAATATTAAGGCCATCATCGATACATGTGAAGAGTGTGAACAAAAACTGATGTGTGTTGTTTTGGTCAAATTTGGCAACGTTTCAACTTCTGTTCATTGTTGACAATGTAACCACTAACATGTAAAGCGCGTTTATATCACGCTTCATACTCAATATATATCCATCTAAATTATCAAAAGTTAACTATGTAGAGAAACCCTTTAATATTTTAGTCATAGAAAACTGTTAAATTACATATAATTTATTTGTTTACAAATAAATTAAGTGGGTCACAGAACTGACCTTCAATGGTTATTTACGTATCATAAAAAATACGGAGCTATTGAATAGCAATAATAATGAAAAATTACCACTGTTAAAGGTTTTGTCATCGTTGATGTTCCTAGTCTCTCTTTTTATTTAATATAGCAGCGCTCTTCAACACCAAAATACAGCTGTTTATTTCCTACTGTTAGTCTGTTTACATCTGATTACTAAAAATAACGTCACAAAGATGTAGATCCGGGGCTTTCATTCGGAAAACGTCCAATCATTATCAAGTTAACATTCAGTGACACTTTCGATTAGAAATGTGTATTCTTTCGATAAAAATATTACCTTTTGACCAATCAAATTTTCCGATTCAAAAATGAAACTAGATGGAGCTGCTGTATTATTCAGGAAGTGGATAAAATGATGGAGAAAAATGGCTTTATTTAAGATAAAAAGCGTAATCAGTAGCAAGGACCAGGATCTTCTTGAGGCAGCCAAATCTGGAGATGTTGAAGCTATTGTTAAAATTACCTCAAAGAAACGTCAAAGTACAGCTAGTCAAGTGTTTACAAGGTGACAAACTGCCCCTCCTCAACACTCTACATCCTGTGTTATCTTAACATTCGTTTCTTAATATTGAAAATATATTTGTTGAGTCCCAATACAAAAATTATATGCAATACTATGGGAAGGTATCAGGTCCGTTAGCCCTGAGTCTGTCGCCCTGAGATTCCCTTTCGCCATAGATTTTTCTCCCTACTTTTATAAAAATATAAATATTACGAGAATCAAAGTTTAATACACTTATTCAAATATTCATATGGTGTATTTGGTGCATATGATTTCATGAAAACACATGGAATTATCTAAAATTGATGGCGTGTTTTGGGGCATATTTAATTGTTCATAATATTAATAATAATTCTCACTGATTGTTTTCGTTGGTGGACAAACTGGTGGATTATGTACATGTAATAATACAAACAACATTTTGTTTGTTTGCAAATTGGATAAGACTAGAATCAGACAGTCTGCTTGGAATTAGTAAAAACAATGATGTACGAATTATAAAACATGAAAAGTATTTATAAGTTTATTTATTTTAAACCAGCATAAATTGACCAGAATTATCAAAATTGTTCACAAATATCACAAATATCACAAATATCAATATAGAAATTAAATATACTGTATTTCAGTATTCTTCTATGCATATAGCTAAGGAAAATAATTATTTTGATGCAGCAACACAAATAATCGGCTAATTTTTTAACAAACTTTAACATGCTTTTTTTCAAATAATAAACATTCTGCAAAAAGACAACTATTATTAAAAAAATCAGGGCGAATGGACTATGGGCGAACAAATATTTATATTTGGTTTTGAAATTCCAGTTATATAAAATTTATTCCAAATCATTGGCAATGTAAAATTCTTTAAATCCAGTAAAGAAAAAAACTTTTAACTTGTAATTAAAACCTTTAAAATAGGCACCATGTGATATTTGTGACCTGTACACCATCTACATGGTTTCCACATTTTAACCTACTTTAGTGGGCTAAATCAATAAAGTACTTCCTTTCAAGTCATGCATGGTAAAAGTTTACTTCTCCTTTGACAAGTTTATTGCATTTCTGAAAAGTGTTTGCAGAACATGAATAAAAAAAAAATAATTAAAAATTGTGACAAAGATACCACTTTTGTACATTCCAAGTGTAACGGTATATTAACATGTATTTTTTATTAAATTATCTTTATTCACCTAAAATATCCAGTAATATTTACTGCTGAAGCAAAATCAATCCAACGAGCATCGGCACAATGATAAGAGACGTAATGTCGATTGAATTTTCCAAGGACTCTTTACATCGTTATCGGGAAACGAACGTGTTGTAACGTCTGTCAAATCTGAAATCGATTTTGTCAAGTCAGTGTTCTAGGATTTTTTTGGCACCTTGACTTACCACGGGTAAGATCAATAAAAAAATTACTTACCCACATCTAAAAGTTAAATCCGCCAACCAATGCGGACGGCGCAAAAAAACCGATTTCTTACTAAATTTGACAAATATGTTATAGTTATTACTATGTCATTTATTAAGAGCTATAATAAATGCAACTGTAAGTTTATTTTCCTCCGATGACAAGAAAAAAAATTGTTTATGTCCCGATTTAAGCACCAGTTATCAATCCGGATTTTCCGATTTTACCGACACCGTGACCGACTTTTAAAATGATAGAAGAATGTGGTCTCTTTTGCGCTTGATTACACCTAGTAAACGAGTGCTTGAATAAAAGCGCCGATAGACATCGACAAAATCTTCGATCTTTTATCAAAGTTTTTTCTCGTGATTTAATAAAAATAAAAAGCAGATATGGGAAAATTGAAGAGGACCAGGAAATTTCAAGAGTTTTTCGGCTTCCCCGAACTTGAAAATTGACTTACCACCGGGTGACAAAGGCTAAAAAATGACTTACCCGTTGTCCTAATCCACTTACCCCGGGTAACGGGTAATGGGAATCCTAGAACACTGCAAGTCATTGGGCATTTATTTTTACACAAGATCGTATGTAACATTATGCACATAGGAAAAATAATAGACCCCCGGCGCAATCTCTTTGAAAATTGTATTTTCCTTTTTATACGCCCGTCAAAATTTTGACGGGACGTATTATGGTATACAAATGTCCGGTGTCCGTCTGTCTGTCCGTCCGTCCGTCTGTCTGTCCGTCCGTCTGTCCGTCCGTCCGGCGTAAACATGTCGCACCGTAACTTGAGAACGACTTATCTAAATTTCATGAAACTTAATATAGTTGTTTTTTATGATGGTCAAATGATCTGTATACTTTTTGGTGAAAATAAGATTTAAACTTTTTGAGTTACGGCACTTTGTAACTAAAACAGGGGTGTGTTTTTATCACATATCGCACTGTATCTCAAAAACGATTCTTGATTATTGCTTAAAACTTTACACACTTCTTAGTTATATTAAGGATGTTCGCTACTCTGTTTCAAAATAACAAGCTTTTTAAAAGACTTT
This sequence comes from Mytilus galloprovincialis, assembly GCF_965363235.1. NCBI lineage: Eukaryota > Metazoa > Mollusca > Bivalvia > Mytilida > Mytilidae > Mytilus > Mytilus galloprovincialis. Next base: position 1,525,530 of record NC_134844.1, read on the forward strand.
TATAAATTGATAGCATGTAAAAAAAGAAACTAAAAAAGCAGAAAAAAATAAAGGGTTTGTGTGCTTGTTTTGGAGATATAAGCCGTTGAAAATTTGGCGGGAAATGATTCTCTCTAGATTTTTCATGCATTTAACATTGGCACCTTTTTCCTTTCAAAAACATTGAAAAAATAACAAGGATTTTATATGATTTTCAAATATGACTTTTTAAACTATATGTAATAAAATTATGTAAAGAAAAGTAGGGGTTAGCAGGCAAATTTTTTTAATGGGAATATATAGATAAAACCAGAGGATTCCGAATATCTGGCAAAAAATCAAAAACAAAAGGCGCTAACATCCTTAATCTTAATATCTGTATACTTTTTGGTGATGATTAAAAATTTCATTTTTGAGTTATTGAGTATTTTGTAAAAAAGGGGGAGGGTTTTTTACATGTCGCGCCGTATCTCAAAAACAATTTATGATTATTGCTTAAAACTTTTCACACTTCTTTGTTATATTAATCTAAAGATCTGTATACTTTTTGGTAATGATTCAAAATTTCATTTTTGAGTTATTGAGTATTTTGTAAAAAAGGGGGAGGGGGTTTTTACATGTCGTGCCGTATCTCAAAAACGATTTATGATTATTGCTTAAAACTTTACACGCTTTTTTTTTTATATTAATCTAAAGATCTGTATACTTTTTGGTGATGACTCAAAATTTTATTTTTGAGTTATTGAGTATTTTGTAAAAAAAGGGGAGGGTTTTTTTTACATGTCGTGCCGTATCTCAAAAATCAATTAATGATTATTGCTTGAAACTGTACACACTTCTTTGTTATATTAAATTAAAGATCTGTATACTTTTTGGTTTGCTTCAAAATTTTATTTTAGTGATATTTAAAAAATAAAAACAGGGTGGTTTTTTTTTTCACATGTCCCACCGTGTCTCAAAAGCAATAAATGGTAATTGCTTAAAACTTTCTCAGAAACTATTTATGATTTTTGCATAAAACTTCCACACAAGACGTCGGGCGTATCATGCGCTCATGGCGCAGCTGTTTATTTAAACAAGACGAAACAAGTCTACAGATTATGTTTGCTAACATCCCGTTGGAAACAAAAACAATGTTTAGACCTAGTATTTTATATATCCGGCCGTAAGGGCGTGATCACATGTTAGTCACATGTTTCACGTATGACCGGAAATGATTAAAACTTAACGACAAAAACAATTTTAATAAAAAAAAGGAAATAACTGGACTTCTGTATCGTGTGAAATGTAACGCATAACGATAACGTCATTTTCTAACTTAATTATTACGAAGTACAAAACTAGAATGTAAATCATCTCTGATTTACCTGTTTGAACATCTCGCGAGAGTTCATATTTGCATATTGTTATAAAGAATTCTATTACAACAAAGCAGATTACATCATCTAAAATTTGCGTTACGAAATCGGAAACCGAAGTAACGCTAGTGTTCTTACACCTGCTACAGAAATACTTATAGTTCTCAGCATTTTCTTCTGACTATTCTTATTGGTCGATGTTCTTTATTATTTGAAAGCAAAAGTTACAAATTTGCCGGTGACGATTATCTATAAATCAGTCAGCGTTATGCACTTCGGAAGCGAAAAGTAACGCGAGAAACGACACAAAAATACGGTCGTATAATCTTTGAAATTTGTTAATTTCAATTTTTTTTTCTAGGGAAGAGTAGCATACACTTGTACAAAAATGTATGTTGATAAAAATAAAGGCATCTTTAGATGTAGTTACAACTTTTCTTACAGTAATACACATTTTTATCACTTTTCTATCGTTATAGGAAACGAGCCCAATAGCAAATTATGGTCCATATCCCGAAATCCCGAAATCAAAAAATATATTCCTGGATCCCATAAGGATTAATCCCCAAATCCCGAGCTTAAAAACAACAGACCCCGACGCCCCAAAAAAGGTCCAGCCTACTCCTAATCTCTACCTAACTTTCATTTTTGTTGAATCACTATTTTCCCTTTCAACAATAAATGTTTATGCCCCATATCTGGGCATTATGTTTTCCAGTCTGTACATCCGTTCGTTTTTTCATCCGTCCGTCCGTGTCTGTCCCGCTTCAGGTTAAAGTTTTTGGTCGAGGTAGTTTAAGATGAAGTTCAGCATTTTTTTGTTATTTTAATATATATGCAAGTGGTATGACCCCTTAATTAGTAACATTTAAAAAAAAACAGTAGACAGAATCAGGGCCGACTTTCTATACTAACATACTAACATAGTCCCTGGCAGAATACAGAGAGTCTCCATATATTAAAGTAGTATAATCGTTGATTACATGTAGATAAACGCGAAAATTAATTGTCTTCTCTAAGGAGGTATAATAGTTGTGATTCTTGCGATCTAAACACCATGATATGGAGAACGCTTTGAAAGGCTTATTTTTTTCCATTTTTGTTATCCATCATACGATTGATTGTAGTTGTGTCAAATATTTTACTTATTTTAATATATATACAACAGTGGTATGACCCCTTAAATAGTAAACATCTCAAAGAAAACAGTAGACAGAATACAGAGTGTCTCTATATATTAAAGTAGTATAATCGTAGTTTACATGTAGATAAACGCGAAAAATAATTGTCCTCTATATGGAGGTATAATAATTGTGGTTCTTGCGATCTCAACACCATGATATGGAGAACGCTCTGATTGGCTTATTTATTTTTCATTTTTGTTATCTATCATACGATTGGTTGTATTTGTGCTACTTTCAAACCGGAAGTCTTTTCTATGACTATAAGTCAGTCCGATGACGGAATCATATCCGGACTCCTTTTTTGTCGTTTTTCTCCCAAAATAACTCAATCTGAATAATCATAAGAATGGATGACAAATGCGACTATGCATGTTACCTATAGAACACAGAGGCATGATGATTGATTTATTGTGGAAGGAAGAGAAGCGACACACAAAATGAGGTCTTCTCGTTTAATAGTATAGATATGATTCTGAATGTTAGCCTGTCTCACGTTCAATGAAGGAGTTCCACATACATTTTGTATTCAGCTCTCAGCAGTGACAAGATATAACGAGAGCACTGAACATATGAATATATTTATTAAGAAATTGCACATGACCAAAGTTTCCTCAGTATCCTCTGATACTGAATGAGATGATAATGAAGCAGAGTCTGACTCACACTTCACTACAATGTCAATCTTTTGCTATACTTACAGAAAAACAAATCTATGTAATCTTCATCCAAATGATTGTTGTGCCATCACAGAAGTTTAGGAGTTTCCGTTTTACAAATCACACTTAAAAAATTGTGTTTCTTTGGCCACTGATGTAGTTGGCCCAGCAGTTATGATGGGGCGTAACACTAGGGTTATGTTTGTAAATGAAGAGTAAATATTACAAATGTTTACCTCTTTTGGTTCATATGTGATTGCTTTAATTTTTGGAAATTTTTTTATTTCAGTTTTTTGAAAGGATCGATTAATATCAACTGTGTTGATAGGGAGGGATACACACCATTGCACCTGGCAACACTTAATGGTCACAAGTAAGTCATGTTATCACATGTGCAGGGGCCTATTTAGGCATTGATCATTCACACTTTCATAACAATCTTTCTAATTCTGCTTGCTCTGATTATGTTATTTACATACAGTACCTTACATGTTATTTTCACAAGTAAGTCATGTGTTACACATGATTAAAATATTATATGTTAATTTATATATTTTAGTGAATTAATGGGACATTTTATCATCAAAAACAAAATGAAGAATTTCTATTTTGATGAAACTTATTTATCCTCTAAATTAGTCATAAAGATTTCCCCTTTTTTACAATGTTGGGTAACCTTTAAAACTCACACTAGAAGCATTTACTAAGACATTAGAGTTTTTTCATTGGATGCCTACATCCTTTGATCTTTCAAATTCTGATAAAATAAAATACAGGTAAAAATATGTTGGCATGTTCACTAAAGATTTCTTTCCCTTAAAAATTGGAAACAACTTTACACATGTTACAAGCTGACTTAACTGACCCCTGATAAATCAAAGTTTTATGTTATCATGAAAAGTTGCTACATGGAACAAGGTTCAAGGTCAACGCCTAATAAAGGATGGTTCTTACATAGTCCCAAATATAGCTTTTAATGCCTTAAAAAAACTATGTTGAAACATATAAACATTTACAGTACAATATGTTAGAGGATCAAATGCTCATTTTTTTCTACCTCTAGTAAAATTGAAGCAAAATAAAACTGATAAGGTTACAAAAATCAAATTGTTACGGTAATATGAGAATAATGTCCTCAGTTGTTGATTATAAAGCCTTATACAAATTACTGCTATACCAGGACAAGATGTAAACCATCCCAGCATAGCAGCTATTGATTATCAAGTGACAATCTAAATGTTATAAATCTGTGAGATTAATCAATAAATAATACAGTGTTATACAGCAATTATTTCTGTCAATTAACACAGAATAACATATGACCATTCATTAGGCTGACAAAATATGTCCATATTGTTTTCTGCCTAATAACCAGAGTGTCTTACTAATTCATTTAGTACGTTCCACAAAGTTATTTGTTTTTGTGAGAATCAGTGATCATCATTAGTCCTCTACCATGAAGTAGAAGGTGACTTAAGTTTTGCACTCTGTCTGTCAGTCCGACAAATAAGTTTTCCACACTTTTTTCATTCGTGATTGAAGATATTGATTTGATATTTATATATTGTTTTATCATGTCAAGTTCAGATCAAGTTCGAATTTTGTTGAGGTCTGATAATTTTGTGGAGAGTATTTATTATTTAAGGTCCTTGGACTTTGAAAATTTACTTAAATAATCAGTTTTTAAAGGCAGTGCTTTAAGGCCTGACTTTCAAGTCATGAGGTACATCTTTTCATACGCAACATCCAACAAATATATGTAGGGGGTCATTTGGCCAGAAATAGATCCGGAAATGTTCAATTTTCTCCTCTAATTTTTATGGTATGATATGGTTTTTGTTTCTTTCATTTACATTGGGAAATAAAGAAACGATCAGTGTGTATTGTTCGTTTTAAAAAACTTGTTATTAATGTGTATTTTGCATTATTAGCAGTCAACCTGATTACAAACTATCATTATTTGTATTCCGTGTGGAAAGAGGTCGGGTCAATTTCGAGTTTTATCTGACATCTAAAGATTCAGACGTTGATATAACAATGAAAGGTCGACTGAACATGATTAATATTGCATTTTCTATAATTCAAAGCGGAATTCGGTTTATGAACGAGAAACCGTAAGCGTTTTCAATTTCGTTAGTTATGTATGTTGTCTACGTATTATCCTGGTTCCCGCTACTACGTTCTGGGCATTTGCTACTTGATATATGTGTAACATTACGATCGGGTACCAGTCAATATACGCGTGTTTGTGTATATGATTCAGTTGACAAGAGCAGTACGTTCTACGATACTGTTGGGAGAATTTTGATTACTCTAAATGCTCATAGAATAAAAAATATAATTTAAACCGAATGTACCTCCTTCTGAATAATTTATTGCAATATAAATATAAATCTCTTTTGACAAGAGAAATCTGACTTTTGTCAGAAATATTTTTTCACATGTGCAAAGGTGGGTATGTCTTAATTGCAAATATGGGAAGTGGTTAAAATGCTAATGAGACAGCTATTATAAATGACCACCAGATGTCATTGTTTTCCTTATTAAAAACTCCTTTTTCATTCATACCGGTAAATTATTTTATCATGTTTATACTGAAAAATAACTTTGTTTGGTCATCAAAAGAGTTGACATGTTACTATGTACATTTACCATTATGTTACTTGATGTTCTTGCAATACACACAGTACTACTCAATCTTTGTGAACTACTTTTCATAGTCATTGAATATGCGTATATAATCAATAATTAAAATTAGTCTATTTATGTTAATAAGGAAAAGTTCTTATACGTCTTCAAAATGCATTTCATGGCGAGGTACAGAAAATATACTGAAACAGTAGACTATGAATATAGGTGAACTAGGTAAAAGAGAACTCTTAATCTTAAATACTACAAACTACCTCTGTACTATGGAAGATAATGATATAACTGGACTAGAAATACACACAACCTGTAATTAACTGCCTTGACATGCAGCGCTTTCGCGCTTTGATTTACACTTGTTTTGGTCATGCTTGAAGATATCCAAGAAGTTTAAGAAAGAATTTATACAGAGAAATAAATTGTGAATTAACATGCTACAATGTATGTACATGTAGACTTTCTATTAACCAGTCAGAGCTCAGACATAAATAAGTCTGAATCTGCTTTTGACTCATAGAGGTCTAAATTTGTAAGTTTTAGGATTTGTCTCCCTTTAATGCAAGACAAAATACGACTTAAATAAGTCAAATATTGTTTAACAAGAAATAATTGACCAGAATCAAAAAGTTGCAAATGACTCCTACAAGTCGATAAGTTATCAAAATTGGTCAACTTCAAGACCCACGCATATTAATAAAAAGGTCATGCATCTAAATCAAATAATGACAACATTGTAAGACAATGCTTTGTCTTGTAAAGAAAAATATTAATGAGAGTCTAAAAAATCGGAGATAATGTTAATTAACCTTACAATGCAACCACCTGGAACCACACTTAATGAGGTAAAACATCTGTGTTTAGTAAGCATGGTAAGGATGTTCAATTAGATAATTAAATATAGATAGCTCAAGTCCTTGTGAACTCTCAGACAGGTTTTAACTGTCATAGGTGGTGTACTTTGGCCATCAAGTAAAATTAAGTTGTTTCATCAACATAAATAGACCTCAACAAGTCTGTCATTTTCTGACTTAGATTAGTCTAAAATTGAAAACACATTTTTATAATAAATACATGTTTTGACTTATTTAAGTCAAAAACAAAAAACGACTTGTTTATGTCTGAGCTCTGACTGTTAAAAAAATTATATATAACTAGTTTTGAAAATAAAGCGTAAGCTTGGGAAATCAGAAGAATTTATACTGTGGAAATAATTAGATTCATATTCTTTTTGTTTTCTCTACAAATGATTTTTATGCCCCACCTACGATAGTAGAGGGGCATTATGTTTTCTGATCTGTGGGTATGTTTGCCGTCTGTTTGTTTGTTCAGTTTTTTTTTTATGAATTTTCTGCTGACAGATGAGGCATATCTCTGTGTCAACAGAATAATGTTTATGTATATGATTCCACAAGTTAAATAGACTGTAAGTAGACTTTGTACATGGTGTTTTTATATGATTCCACAATACTAGTTAAATAGACTGTAAGTAGACTTTGTACATGGTGTTTTTGTATGATTCCACAATACTAGTTAAATAGACTGTAAGTAGACTTTGTACATGGTGTTTTTATATGATTCCACAATACTAGTTAAATAGACTGTAAGTAGACTTTGTACATGGTGTTTTTATATGATTCCACAATACTAGTTAAATAGACTGTAAGTAGACTTTGTACATGGTGTTTTTATATGATTCCACAATACTAGTTAAATAGACTGTAAGTAGACTTTGTACATGGTGTTTTTATATGATTCCACAATACTAGTTAAATAGACTGTAAGTAGATTTTGTACATGGTGTTTTATATGATTCCACAATACTAGTTAAATAGACTGTAAGTAGACTTTGTACATGGTGTTTTATATGATTCAGAGTTATTATTTAACTTTTTGTCACTCCTTGTTTTATGACACAACAAAGGTTTAAACAGCTATATAATCAGACTTTGAACCTGGTATAATATATGACATGAAATAAAAGGCCATCCAATGTTTAAGGATAGCTATTTTTTTGTTCAGTGTATTATATTTTGTTTATGGCTTTATAAGGGTTAAATTATTGATGAAATAAGATAATTTTTATCAGAAGATCATAAATATTTAATCTTTTTTATATTCTACTTCCCAATGATAAATTCTTTCCTTATTGAGCCTGACATATATATAGGGAAGTTCTGTCATAGATGATGGAATGTCTGTTATACAATAAAGTATATTACTACATTTATACTTCTTGGAATTGTATAAAATTAAATAAATATATATGTATATGTTTCAATTTTATGATACTTGTAATATTTATGGCAATAAAATTGTGTGAATTTATTACATTGTACCTATTTTTTTACAATTTTACAATTAAACTGCAGTTTACAAGAAAGTGAAAGAAACATCTTAAATAATCTATAATGTTATCGTAAAGTAGCAATTTATCACCATCTATATGAACAGATCATAACATGTATATGTGGGCATTTCAAAAGACAAATTTCATATTCATAATATCTTTGGTAGAAAAAGATATGAATAAGAATGTGCAACAGTATATAATTGGTGTACATATGTAATTTGTTCGATATCAAATAACGTCCAATTTATTTTTTACATACACATTATGTCTTTTCTTTTATGAATTGGAATTAAAAGGATTTAAAGAAGATCTTCATACCATTGTTCTGTAAAAAGGTGCCAAAAGTGTACTAAATTAGTTTCAAGTTTCAACTCATTTAATACTATACTATACAAATAAAAGGGGCATTAGCAGTCAAATTAATGTTAACTCATTTGACTCCCATTCTCATAATGTATTTATACATGTTATATAAACATACTAAAATGTCTATCCAAATTACAAAAAGTCCAAATGAAACTGCTATTAGCAATGCATGGGCTTGTGATACTGTATGAGCATTTCATGTGTAGTTTAGACTAGTCGCCCTCAAATAAACCATAAGGATTATCTCCAAAGCATTCTTATGGTCACACATATGTAATTGTAAATGTGAAAATTTCTAGGTTTGTTTGATTTCAAGGCCATATGTAATTTCAAGGTCAAATGTAATTTCTGCCATTGGAATTAATTTTGTGGGCAGAATTAGTCAACAAAAAGGGTTCTTTCTATTGGCTGCCTTGTTTCCCTTTACAATGTTGACATCCTTTTTTTTTTTACACTAAACATGCTTACCCCATACACAACCCATCCCCTGAGTAAAGGTGACAATAAAACAGATTCAAATGAGTTCAGTTATTGACTTGCAAGCCAATAAAATATCAGTGATGTTATTGAACTTATTTTGACAAATTACAACTTACCGACTTAATATAATTATAGCCAAATATTATTCCATCAGTCAGCTTAAATATTTGAAACAAAAATATTGAAAAATATTTTGAATTTATGTCAACTTTATACCTGATGCCCTTTCATATTTAGAAATGTTTAACCTTTGTGAATATTTTTACAGATCAGCAGTAGAATGCCTGTTGAACCTGGATGCCTCAGTCAGTTCCAAAGATAACAGCGGCTGTACTCCATTACACTTAGCAGCATGGAAGGGATACGATGAAATCTGTACCCTCTTTTTAACATTTACTAATGCCATTATCCCTATAGATGTACAGGTAAATGTCTATTGTTTTATTTGGGGCACCATGCAGTATAAATTTCTTCACACTTGGCAGCCTGGAAAGGATATGATGAAATCTCAAAACTTTTCTTTGCATTTTCAAATGCCAACATCCCTTTTGTGCTAAAGATGTACAATACAATTTAAGACTCAGCAAAAGATTTCAATATATATCAGTTTTAAAAATAAATCTTATGCATGTTATGAGTTGTTTAGAAACAGAAATATAGAAATTTGTTAATTAAAAAAGGAGAGAATTTTAAATCACCCAGTTTAAGCTAGTAATTAAGTCTACATGTAAAATTGTTGTTTTGAAAATCTGTGTTTCAACAAGCAGTTACACCAATTTCAATTAGGTTGAGTGGAATTGGAATATTTCTATTCTATAAAACCACTGTCCATTACAGAAAAGAGAGATTTATGTAACTAGTAATTGGTCTTAAAATAGTAACATGTACTTCCTTGAAAACTTTAAATTCTTGACTTTCACATTGTATTTCTTCCTGTATTGTTGTAGTTTCATTGTTATATGTATTAATGAGAGAAGTTTTATATCTGCCTCACACAGTAAAGTAGCATCAATAAATTGACACATCCTTTAATCTGACACCAGGACAGTAATTTTTTTCCTGGATTTCAATTGAAACTAATTCGTTTATCACCACTAGAAACAGTTTTGATGTAAGCTCAATTGTAAATGTAGTATGGGTACCCTATCCTTACAGCATATGAAAACAGCTGAGGCCTGCCTCCTGGTACTGTATTTTCTTGCTCCATTTAAGACACATTGGTGGCCTTTGGCTGTTATCTGCTCTTTGTTCAGGGTGTGTTCTCTTTGACATATTCCCTATTTCCATTCTCAATTTTATTGTTTGTTTGTTGTGGTTTTCTAAGAAGAACTGAATTTTATTCTGTACAATTTTTGTTGTGGAAACAGCTTTGTCTAATATAAAAAAGAAGATGTGGTATGATTGTCAATGGGACAAATCTCCACAATAGATCAAATGAATCAGAAATTATCAACTATAGATCACCGTACAGCCGTCAACAATAAGTGAAGCCCATACTGCATAGTAAACTATAAAAGGCCCTGAAATGACTATGTAAAACAATTCAAACGTGAAAACTAATGGCCTAATTTATGTACTAAAAATGAACAAAAACAAATCAGTAATGTTATTTTACTGATGAGCCTTTTGTACATAAAACAAGTGTTTGGTGTATAAAATTGAAAGTCTAGTATTTTTGATGCCTTCATTTACATGTATAACAAATGTACAATTCTGGCAGCCTATTTGGTGGGAAACATGATGCCATACTAGCCTTGTGCTTGTTTGCTCAAATTTTGAACAATTTGAATTTAATTTTTAGGCTAGGAAATTAAGAAAGTGCTCAAGTAAAATATTTAAAAGTCTTCCGCATCATATTGAAAATTGCACAACAGACATGAAATTATTATTTATAAAAATAAGGATGATTTTTCAGCTTATTTGTGTAAAAGATTAAATATTTATATAAACAAAGATAACATTTAAATATGATTTATGAGTTGATTGACCTATAATCTTTATATATAAAGCTTTACCATATAGGGAATGTTACCTGATAAGTCAATACTCTCGTGAGTCAATGACTCATCACAACACATGTGCCTGTGTGGAATGATTAACACTTTAGATTAACTGTTAAGAAGATAAGTTGTCTGATTGAACTTTGGAAAATTTAGAAAAAAATATTGTTCAATTACCACTCCCAATAATTGCAAAATTAACCCCATAATCATATAAAGAAAGACACCACAGGGTGTGGATTTAAACAGCTAGACCCCAGTGTAAGCCTTTAACAATAAGCAAAATCTGTATTGCATACATGTACTTAGCTATAAAGTCTTAGGTGTGACAAAATGGAAAACAACCCTTTAAGAAAATCAATTGCCTGATGATTAACGAACATTGAAGGAAAAACAAATAACTTGTGTATAATACTGAGAGGATAATTAAAACTGAAACTCTTCTTACAAAATATATATTTAATCCCCAAACCGACACTGTATCACAAATGTCCATATCCAGAAACGAAATTCTTGCTAAACAAATTATTCAGTTTAAAGTTGTACAACAATCAATAAACATGATAAATATATGACGATTAGATAGAAATATTAAAAGCAAAATATAGGTCGGTTATAAAAACTGAACAAAAAACGAAAAAATGGGTGCAATAATAAAATTTATGTTTAGCTATTCAATTTGCATATTAATGATTTAGAATAATGATTTTATTTTAATAGAACAGTCTTGGAGACACAGCCTTACATATGGCCGCCCAATATGGCTACAAAGATGTGGTTGAGGTCCTTCTAAAGGTAAAACTTAAGATAGGTTCTATGAAGATTAATTTCTTTAGGTGATAATATTTTGTTCTAGTCTGATAAAAAATAAGTTCCTCATCTATTAATCCTACCAATATAGAAATTGGCAGAAGTGGTATATTGCTAATAAGACCAGATCCTTATAACATAGAGGTTAACAATGATAAGTCACTGAGCAAAACCAATACTGCATATATAGTCAGAGGCGTGGATAGATCAAATATGATATACAGCAAGAAATGGCAATGACTGAAATACAGGCTCATGACTTTTGACCGAATGTGACGGGGTTAAACATGTGAGTGGGTGCCCAACCCTTCCCTAACCTGTAACAGTTGTGTAACAGCACAACACAAGGCACTGTTTAAAACAAAAACAAAAAACGAATATGATAAATAACAGCAACCATGTCTTGAGGTACACAATTTTTAGCTCACCTGTCCCGAAGGGACAAGTGAGCTTATGCCATCACTTGGCATCCGTCGTCGTCCGTCGTCTGTCGTCCGTCGTCTGTCGTCGTAAACAATTTCAAGAATCTTCTCCTCTGAAACTACTGGGCCAAATACTTTCAAACTTTAACTGAATGTTCCTTAGGGTATCTTATTTATAAATTGTATCTGAAGTTTTGATCTATCAACAAACATGGTCGCCATTGCTAAAAATAGAACATAGGGGTCAAATGCAGTTTTTGGCTTATAACTCAAAAACCAAAGCATTTAGAGCAAATCTGACAGGGGTAATATTGTTTATCAGGTCAAGATCTATCTGCCCTGAAATTTTCAGATGAATCAGACAACCCGTTGTTGGGTTGCTGCCCCTGAATTGGTAATTTTAAGGAAATTTTGCTGTTTTTGGTTATTATCTTGAATATTATTATAGATGTAAACAGGAATAATGTTCAGCAAAGTAAGATTTACAAATAAGTCAACATGACGGAAATGGTCAGTTGACCCCTTTAGGAGTTATTGCCCTTTATAGTCAATTTTTAACCATTTTTCGTAAATCTTAGTAATCTTTTACAAAAATCTTCTCCTCTGAAACTACTGGGCCAAATACTTCCAAACTTAAATTGAATGTTCCTTAGGGTATCTAGTTTGTAAATTGTATCCGAAGTTATGATCTATCAACAAACATGGTCGCCATTGCTAAAAATAGAACATAGGGGTCAAATGCAGTTTTTGGCTTATAACTCAAAAACCAAAGCATTTAGAGCAAATCTGACATGGGGTAATATTGTTTATCAGGTCAAGATCTATCTGCCCTGAAATTTTCAGATGAATCAGACAACCTGTTGTTGGGTTGCTGCCCCTGAATTGGTAATTTTAAGGAAATTTTGCTGTTTTTGGTTATTATCTTGAATATTATTATAGATAGAGATAAACTGTAAACAGGAATAATGTTCAGCAAAGTAAGTTTTACAAATAAGTCAACATGACGGAAATGGTCAGTTGACCCCTTTAGGAGTTATTGCCCTTTATAGTCAATTTTTAACCATTTTTCGTAAATCTTAGTAATCTTTTACAAAAATTTTCTCCTCTGAAACTACTGGGCCAAATACTTCCAAACTTTAACTGAATGTTCCTTAGGGTATCTAGTTTGTAAATTGTACCAGAAGTTGTGATCTATCAACAAACATGGTCGCCATTGCTAAAAATAGAACATAGGGGTCAAATGCAGTTTTTGGCTTATAACTCAAAAACCAAAGCATTTAAAGCAAATCTGACATGGGATAATATTGTTGATCAGGTCAAGATCTATCTGCCCTGAAATTTTCAGATGAATCAGACAACCTGTTGTTGGGTTACTTCCCCTGAATTGGTAATTTTAAAGAAATTTTGCTGTTTTTGGTTATTATCTTGAATATTATTATAGATAGAGATAAACTGTAAACAGCAATAATGTTCAGCAAAGTAAGATTTACAAATAAGTCACCATGACAGAAATGGTCAGTTGACCCCTTTAGGAGTTATAGCCCTTTATAGTCAATTTTTAACCATTTTTCGTAAATCTTAGTAATCTTTTACAAAAATCTTCTCCTCTGAAACTACTGGGCCAAATACTTCCAAACTTTAACTGAATGTTCCTTAGGGTATCTAGTTTGTAAATTGTATCCGAAGTTATGATCTATCAACAAATATGGTCGCCATTGCTAAAAATAGAACATAGGGGTCAAATGCAGTTTTTGGCTTATAACTCAAAAACCAAAGCATTTAGAGCAAATCTGACGTTGGGTAATATTGTTTATCAGGTCAAGATCTATCTGCCCTGAAATTTTCAGATGAATCAGACAACCTGTTGTTGGGTTGCTGCCCCTGAATTGATAATTTTAACGAAATTTTGCTGTTTTTGTTTATTATCTTGAATATAATTATAGATAGAAATAAACTGTAAACAGCAATAATGTTCAGCAAAGTAAGATCTTCAATTAAGTCAATTTGACCAAAATTGTCAATTGACCCCTTAAGGAGTTATTGCCTTTTAAAGACTTTTTTCACAATTTGTTCATCATGTTGACTTACTTTAAAAAATCTTCTCCTTTGAAACTGCTGTATCAATTTCAGCCAAACTTAGGCTAAATGAGTTTCAGAGTATCTAGTATAAATTTTATATTTTATTTCCTTGTATGTCAAGAAACATAGCTCCTATGGCTAAAATAGAACATAGGAGAAAATGATTATTTTTTTTGGCTTTTGAAGAAAATAGGACGATCCAAAAAACATTTAAATAAATTGAGAGCCAAAATAATCATTGATGAGAGATTTAACCAAAAGAATTAAGGTGAGCGATTCAGGCTCTTGAGAGCCTCTTGTTATGACCTATGCATGCTATGATCAACACATCTATGATAATGCAGATTAAATCATTTCAATAAGAATTAATTAATGATAGGGTAGAAGACAGAACATTATCATGACTATCATCAAATACTTGCACACATAAATTTCAGAGCATAAAATGAAGTAGTATGCATATGTCAAGCATTTAGCTACCACTGTCAGAACAAAATTTGCATTACAATGGCTTAATATTTGGTTAGATCTGTTGTTCAAATTTTAGAAAAATATTGAGGTTTTAAAATACAAAACTTGAAGGACAAATGGTTTATAATATTACATTGTTTTATTATAAATTTTAGTACAACGTTGATGCTACTATTCGGAACTTGAAAGATCAATCAGCTTTAGATCTTGCTGCCCAGTATGGAAGACATGACGTGGTTCAGCTACTGGTAACCAAGAACCCAGATCTGGTCAAACATACAGTCACATCACACTCCCCCCTACATCTGGCTGCCTCGTGTGGACATGTACAAATTATCAGTACATTGGTGGAGGCAGGTTATGATATAAATACAACAGTGAGTACCTTTTGAGCCTATAATTACACTACACTTCCCCCCAAATATCTCTTGTTGACTCCTGGCTGCTGACATGGACAAATTATCAGTACATTACTGGAGGCAGGTTATGATATAAATACAACAGTGAGTACCTTTTGAACCTATAATTACACTACACTTCCCCCCAAATATCTCTTGTTGACTCCTGGCTGCTGACATGTACAAATTATCAGTACATTAGTGGAGGCAGGTTATGATATAAATACAACAGTGAGTACCTTTTGAACCTATAATTACACTACACTCCCCCCCAACTATCTCTCGTTGACTCCTGGCTGCTGACATGTACAAATTATCAGTACATTAGTGGAGGCAGGTTATGATATAAATACAACAGTGAGTACCTTTTGAACCTATAATTACACTACACTCCCCCCCAACTATCTCTCGTTGACTCCTGGCTGCTGACATGTACAAATTATCAGTACATTAGTGGAGGCAGGTTATGATATAAATACAACAGTGAGTACCTTTTGAACCTATAATTACACTACACTTCCCCCCAAATATCTCTCATTGACTCCTGTCTGCTGACATGGACAAATTATCAGTACATTAGTGGAGGCAGGTTATGATATAAATACAACAGTGAGTACCTTTTGAACCTATAATTACACTACACTTCCCCCCAAATATCTCTCGTTGACTCCTGTCTGCTGACATGTACAAATTATCAGTACATTAGTGGAGGCAGGTTATGATATAAATACAACAGTGAGTACCTTTTGAACCTATAATTACACTACACTCCCCCCCAACTATCTCTCGTTGACTCCTGGCTGCTGACATGTACAAATTATCAGTACATTAGTGGAGGCAGGTTATGATATAAATACAACAGTGAGTACCTTTTGAACCTATAATTACACTACACTTCCCCCCAAATATCTCTCATTGACTCCTGTCTGCTGACATGGACAAATTATCAGTACATTAGTGGAGGCAGGTTATGATATAAATACAACAGTAAGTACCTTTTGAACCTATAATTACACTACACTTCCCCCCAACTATCTCTCATTGACTCCTGTCTGCTGACATGGACAAATTATCAGTACATTAGTGGAGGCAGGTTATGATATAAATACAACAGTGAGTACCTCTTGAACCTATAATTACACTACACTTCCCCCCAACTATCTCTCATTGACTCCTGTCTGCTGACATGGACAAATTATCAGTACATTACTGGAGGCAGGTTATGATATAAATACAACAGTGAGTACCTTTTGAACCTATAATTACACTACACTTCCCCCCAACTATCTCTCGTTGACTCCTGTCTGCTGACATGTACAAATTATCAGTACATTAGTGGAGGCAGGTTATGATATAAATACAACAGTGAGTACCTCTTGAACCTATAATTACACTACACTTCCCCCCAACTATCTCTCATTGACTCCTGTCTGCTGACATGTACAAATTATCAGTACATTAGTGGAGGCAGGTTATGATATAAATACAACAGTGAGTACCTTTTGAGCCTATAATTACACTACACTTCCCCCCAAATATCTCTCGTTGACTCCTGTCTGCTGACATGTACAAATTATCAGTACATTACTGGAGGCAGGTTATGATATAAATACAACAGTGAGTACCTCTTGAACCTATAATTACACTACACTCCCCCCCAACTATCTCTTGTTGACTCCTGGCTACTGACATGTACAAATTATCAGTACATTACTGGAGGCAGGTTATGATATAAATACAACAGTGAGTACCTTTTGAACCTATAATTACACTACACTTCCCCCCAAATATCTCTTGTTGACTCCTGTCTGCTGACATGTACAAATTATCAGTACATTACTGGAGGCAGGTTATGATATAAATACAACAGTGAGTACCTTTTGAGCCTATAATTACACTACACTTCCCCCCAAATATCTCTTGTTGACTCCTGGCTGCTGACATGGACAAATTATCAGTACATTACTGGAGGCAGGTTATGATATAAATACAACAGTGAGTACCTTTTGAACCTATAATTACACTACACTTCCCCCCAACTATCTCTTATTGACTCCTGTCTGCTGACATGTACAAATAATTATTAAAATATAAATGGAAGCAACAGTGAGTACCAAGCACTCCTTTAAAAAATATAACAACTCCACACTCTCCCCAAAAACTCTTTCTGGCTGCCTTGTGTTGACAATTGTCAGTAAATTATATATATTCTTTATTCCAAAAGCAATACAGCTTATAGGTATCAAGTACAATAAATATTACATTAAATATAGTAAGCAACAAATATTACAATAAGGTAATTCATTAATATGCAAATTAATGGTATCGTGTAATGCAATAGAACATTAGTGCCTCCCTTCCTGTAAAAATTTACAGTCTTTAACAATGGGCAAAGCTCATACTATATAGAAACTTTAACATGGTAAAACAAAACCCTTATTCAAATGATAAAAAGCAACAGCCTGATTTATGTACAAAACAATATCAATGGCAAATTGTATCATCAGTGAGTCACAGTTATGTCCCTTTATAACTTGGAAAATTCTAAATATTTAAAGTCACATTGAAGCAATATAGGAACACTGATACTGTCAGTGAAAATTTGAACTTGTAACATATATGTATATTAAAGATGTATATGCTACAAGTGCTAGATATTTGTTGAATACTTTGTCCATTTATTTACAGACGACGGGTGGAACAGCACTTCATGTGGCTGCTATGTACTGTAAAACAGAAGTGGTCAAGTTACTGGTCGAAAAAGGTAAGAATTATGTGTGTAAACTGTCATGGTCAAAATATATTCTTTTCACCCTGTGATAACTTTTTGTTTGTTCGTTACAATTAATGGGTTTAGAACAAGTTCCATTAAAGACAATGATTAGTTGGTGAAGTTTCAAAACATTATTTGATAGATGTATTTTGCAAGTTTCATGCTTTCCCATTGTCTTAGATGAATAAGGTAGAAATGTGAGTGAAAATAAATGTTTTTACCTGTGCAAATCATAAAAAACATTGACTTAGCAGCAATTGCTTTTGTAGCACTCACACTTTGGTTTTATTTATTTCACATCAAATATTCAAAACTCAATCCAGCATTTCAACCACTTAAGATCCTTTTGAAATCCTCTTTTCTTCACTACCCCAACCCCCAATCCACTGCAGCTAAGTTTTTATTAATGATTTTTTTTTTTTTTAAATGCAATGATTTGCTTTTGCTTGTCATATATATTATTATATAACAGTAAATAATAACATTCTAAGAAATGTATACCGGTAATAATCATGAATTTATACTAACACTTTTATATATATGTATTTGACTATAGGTATAGATATACATGCCCAGGACGGAGAGGGTAAAACAGCTCTAGAGATTGTACTGAAGAATGACCAGTCACAACAGAAATATGCAGAAATTGCCAAATTTATCAGAGGTAACATGAATGAATGCATTGCATACCAAAAAAAGTAGGATTTGACTTAACTTTCTCAGACAAATATTGTCTAAAACTACAAGAACTTGCCCAACACAAAAATTAGATTTTGCGTTATTGTCTATAATTATGAAAAACAGGATGAACACAAAAATTAGATTGTACGATACTGTATAATGTTATGAAAAATTGGCTCAACTGAAAAACTAAATTATACAATACAGTCTAACATTGCAAAAAAATTTCAACACAAAAATTGTCCTAAAATTATGAAAAAAGAGGATCATCACAAAAATTGTCCTAAAATTATGAAAAAAGAGGATCATCACAAAAATTGTCCTAAATTATGAAAAAAGAGGATCATCACAAAAATTGTCCTAAATTATGAAATAAGAGGATCATCACAAAAATTGTCCTAAAATTATGAAAAAAGAGGATCATCACAAAAATTGTCCTAAAATTATGAAAAAAGAGGATCATCACAAAAATTGTCCTAAAATTATGAAAAAAGAGGATCATCACAAAAATTGTCCTAAAATTATGAAAAAAGAGGATCATCACAAAAATTAGATAGAACATTACTTTCCTGCATTACGAAAAAAATGGCTAAATACTAAAAATTAATTGTACAATGCTTATAAAAATAACAAGAACATGCTCAATGCTCAATACATATATTAGATTGTACATTATTATAGAGTTAGATTAGCATGCAGACCAGTTTTTGTGGATTGAGGAACAATTGTTTTACTGTGGATATTTGATATCCTGGTTTTTAAAAAGTCTGTATACCATGCATGTATACAACCATTTATAAATTATTGTTTTTGTTGAACATTTAACTTTGTTGTTCTCATGTAGCCATGAGATCCACACTAATTGGTATCTCATAAATTATAATGAATCCAGACTATAAAACCTATTTTTTTCTCCATAACAGATCACATAATGATATCTGGTGCAGCAGACGACCCTCATGATGACAGTAATGTGTATGACACTTCATTTAATGTTAAGTCAGCAACACCTCCACCATTAGCACCTGCTGTTGAGGAAGATGTCACCAAAGACCAAACAGGCAGCAGTAAACCAGAAGGAAAGGAAGAACCAGAAATCAAAACCAGACCTGTACCTAAACCCCGACTGTCTCTTGGTGATGCTGTTAATGATGAGGAGAGAAAGTCTGCCCTGTATACTAAACCTGACAAAAATAGAAATAGGTAAAAATCAACATGACAGGTGAAATGTCAGAAGTATATACACCTTATCGCTAATCCCGGCTGACCCGGCCGCTTGAACTTTTGACGCATACAACAACCACTTTTCCATTGTGGCGTCAGATATTTTGTTTTGTGACGTCAAAAATTTACGGGAACCTGTGTGATATCAAGTAATGGCGGACAAATAGCGATAAGGTGTATTCTTAAAGGGGCACAGCTACGAGATATGAAAAAATTAAAATATGATTTTGTGGGATTCAATCATTTATAAAAGTAAAATAACCTATAGCATAAAATCAATCAGACCTATAAAAATAATTGCATAAGGTCGCAATCTTTATGTCGACCCTTTGACTTTAGTCGAAAAAGCGAGACTAAGCGATTCCTACATTCTGTTGTCGGCAGCGGCGTCCACAAATATTCACTCTGTGGTTAAAGTTTTTGAAATTTTAATAACTTGCTTAAACTATACTGGGTTTCTACCAAACTTGGACAGAAGCTTGTTTATGATCATACGGTAGTATCCAGAAGTAAATTTTGTAAAAAAAATAAATTCATTTTTCTGTATTTTACTTTTAAATGGACTTAGATTTTCTGCCAGGAAACAACACATTCACTCTGTGGTTAAACTTTTATAATAACTTTCTTATACTATTTTGATTTGTACCGAACTTAGACAGAAGCTTGTTTATGATCAAAAGCTAGTATCTAGAAGGAAATTTTGTTTTCTTCCAGTTAACATTTCATTCAGTCTGCAGTTAAAGTTTTTAAACATTTATTAGATTCATAAACAATCCTGGATTTTTACCCAACTTGGACAGAAGCTTTTTACAATCAAAAGATAGTATCAACAGGAATATTTTATTGATTTATTTCCTCATTTTTGTTGAGCCTGCGATTAACAGAAAGAGAAAGCGAGACACTGGGTTCCACGGAACCCTTACAATTTTTTTTATTATGTATATGTCTATGTTTATATCAGGTTATGTGATTGTCAGCAATATTTGGAGGTCATTTCAATAGTTTATTTTGATATACCTTTTAGTATGTTATTAATTAAATATGTGAATTTAAGTCAAATCTCTGCCCATGAATTTGACAGCTAGTGCCCCTTTGACCATGTTGACAGTGTATTCACAAAAAAAACCAACCATTTAGATTTTGATGTTAAAACTTTTGATTCCATGATTGATTGTAACATATTTATTTTATTATTAATTGTGCATCCTTGTTATGCCCCACCTACGATAGTAGAGGGGCATTATGTTTTCTGGTCTGTGCGTACGTTGGTTCGTCCGTCCGTTCGTTCGTCCATCTGTCCCGCTTCAGGTTAAAGTTTTTGGTCGAGGTAGTTTTTGATGAAGTTGAAGTCCAATCAACCTGAAACTTAGTATACATGTTCCTTATGATATGATCTTTTTGATTTTAATGCCAAATTAGAGTTCTGACCCCATTTTTACGGTCCATTGAACGTAGAAAAGGATAGTGGGAGTGGGGCATCTGTGTACTGGGGACACATTCTTGTTATTAAATACATGCTTGCACTGGTTAGTACAAAATATCAAATATCAAATTCACATGTTCACTTAAATTGTGTGTCTGTTGAGATGGATTATATTTACTCCTGATACTTTTTGTGTTTTTAGCTCACCTGGCCTAAAAGGCCATGTGAGCTTTTCTCATCACTTGGCGTCCGTCGTCGTCGTCGTCGTCTGTCGTCGTTAACAATTTTTCAAACATCTTCTCCTCTGAAACTACTAAATGGATTTGAATGAAACTTAATATGATTGTTCCTTAGTATATCCTGCACAAAATGTGCGCTTCGATTTTTGATCCGTCAAAAAACATGGCCGCCGTTACTTAAAATAGAACATAGGGGTCAAATGCAGTTTTTGGCTTATATCTCAAAAACGAAAGCATTTAGAGCAAATCTGACATGGGGTAAAAATGTTCATTAGGTCAATATCTATCAGCCCTGAAATTTTCAGATGAATCAAACAAACCATTGTTGGGTTGCTGCCACTTAATTGGTAATTTTAAGGAAATTTTGCAGTTTTTGGTCATTATCTTGAATATTATTATAGATAAAGATAAACTGTAAACAGCAAAAAAGATCAGCAAAGTAAGATCTACAAATAAGTTAATATGACCAAAATTGTCAATTGACCCCTAAAGGGGTTATTGTCCTTTAATGACAATTTTTCACAATTTGTTCATCATATTTGCTAACTTTAAAAAATCTTCTCCTCTGAAACTACTGAATGGATTTGGTTAAAACTTAGCATGGTTGTTCCTTAGATTATCCTGCACAAAGTGTGTGCTTTGATTTTTGATCCGTCAAAAAACATGGCCGCTGTTGCTTAAAATAGAACATAGGGGTCAAATGCAGTTTTTGGCTTATATCTCAAAAACGAAAGCATTAAGAGCAAATCTGACATGGAGTAAAAATGTTCATTAGGTCAATATCTATCAGCCCTGAAATTTTCAGATGAATCAAACATCCTATTGTTGGGTTGCTGCCACTTAATTGGTAATTTTAAGGAAATTTTGCAGTTTTTGGTCATTATCTTGAATATTATTATAGATAAAGATAAACTGTAAACAGCAAAAAAGATCAGCAAAGTAAGATCTACAAATAAGTTAATATGACCAAAATTGTCAATTGACCTCTTAAGGGGTTATTGTCCTTTAATGACAATTTTTCACAATTTGTTCATCATATTTGCTAACTTTAAAAAATCTTCTCCTCTGAAACTACTGAATGGATTTGGTTAAAACTTAGCATGGTTGTTCCTTAGATTATCCTGCACAAAGTGTGTGCTTTGATTTTTGATCCGTCAAAAAACATGGCCGCCGTTACTTAAAATAGAACATAGGGGTCAAATGCAGTTTTTGGCTTATATCTCAAAAACGAAAGCATTAAGAGCAAATCTGACATGGAGTAAAAATGTTCATTAGGTCAATATCTATCAGCCCTGAAATTTTCAGATGAATCAAACATCCAATTGTTGGGTTGCTGCCACTTAATTGGTAATTTTAAGGAAATTTTGCAGTTTTTGGTCATTATCTTGAATATTATTATAGATAAAGATAAACTGTAAACAGCAAATATGATCAGCAAAGTAAGATCTACAAATAAGTCAATTTGACCAAAATTGTCAATTGACCTCTTTAGGAGTTATTGCCCTTTAAAGACTTTTTTCACAATTTGTTCATCATGTTGACTTACTTTAAAAAATCTTCTCTTATGAAACTGCTGTATCAATTTCAGCCAAACTTAGGCTAAATGAGTTTCAGAGTTTCAGAGTATCTAGTATAAATTTTATATTTTATTTCCTTGTATGTCAAGAAACATAGCTCCTATGGCTAAAATAGAACATAGGAGAAAATGATTTTTTTTTGCTTTTGAAGAAAATAGGACGATTCAAAGAACATTTAAATAAATTGAAAAGCCAAAATAATCATTGATGAGAGATTAAACCAAAAAAATTCAGGTGAGCGATTCAGGCTCTTGAGAGCCTCTTGTTTATTGAGGAGGCAACACTATAAAACAAAATTAAAAGACATTTAAATGTCAACATTTCTATTTCTAATATTTGGTTTATTTGTATTTTCTTATATTTAACAGAATTGATGATTCTCCAGTGTCAGTTAGAAGTATCTCTCCTCCTAAACCAGCACCAAGAGAATCCAAAGCAATTTCTCCTGATCATAAATTTGAACAACATTACCCACCAGATTTACCAAAGAAAGAAAGAGATTCCGTGCCACCACTGCCACCAAAGACTGATGATATCCCAATCCTGCCACCAAAAGTAATGTCACCAACTGCTGATATGGTCGTAGCTGATTTACCACCGGTCAGATCTAAAAGCCAAGGATCATTTGATGGTCCTCCACCATGTGAAGGGGGGACTGTAGATTCAGAATATACAGGTATATAAAAATATTCTGATAAAGACTGAAAACTCAAACTATGTTTTAACAATTATGAACAGATGTTATGCAAAATAAAAACAATTAGTCGTATTAAAAGATATAACAAATCATTTGTAAGAGATTTTCAGGTCATAAAATTCTTGATGCTGATTTTTATGGAAGAAACATCATATTATAAATTTTTTTTTAAAGGTTGTATTCAAACAATTCTGCTTCTTTAAGATAAATCTAACATTTCAACTTTTTTAAATTAATTAAAATGAAAATGTATTATTCAAGAAAAATTGAGTTTTCAGTTGACCACAAAAATCACAAATAAAATGATTGTGACTAACTTTTTCATCAGATCCTATAGTCTTAGATCATACTTTATTGAGAAATAAGTTTATGATAAATGTGAATGCTTTTAATGGCAAATTGTGTTTAAAAACTGAAATGTCTAAGAAAATACTCATTGACACATTATTTTACTTTTTTAATGGTCATTTCAGAAGATATTTATGCGAATGTAACAACAGGTAAACATTTCAAAGGTGTTGGATTTGTAAAAACAAAAAATATATACTTAACACTTATATAAAATACACAATCATAATAAAGTTGATCAACAGTTTAACTGTGAGAAACACTTAATTATTATATATCTGATTTGGCTGCTTTTTAGAGCAATAACTGAATCCAAATAATTGAAACTAGACATGCTTTATTGGCTGAGTTTAGCTAAGAAGTCAACTTTTTTTATTTTTTTTATTTGAATTTTTAAAAAAACAATATGTATAGAAAAGTCTTCAGAATCAACAATTTTTTAAATTTTATTAGATGACTGTTGGTTCTAAATAAGGCCTAATCCAGGAAATTTATCATTCATTCAACCAGGAATAGGCCTTATGCTTTAGTTATGTAGCTAGCTTTTGAAATAAATGTAATTGAAGTCCAAAAGGGAGAGTATTTGTTATAGAAATGTTATAGTATAAAATGAT
Source organism: Mytilus galloprovincialis (assembly GCF_965363235.1). NCBI lineage: Eukaryota > Metazoa > Mollusca > Bivalvia > Mytilida > Mytilidae > Mytilus > Mytilus galloprovincialis. The sequence continues at coordinate 1,550,305 of NC_134844.1, forward strand.
GAATATCTTCCTAATAGAATCTGCCCTCAGCTGTTGACAAATCTTAAATCAGATTGCTAATCTACCATTTATAGAACAGAAATATATAGCACACTCAATATATTAGGCTGGAAACTACTCATGAATAAGTGAGATCCTTCATAAATTATTTTATATAATAAGAAATATAAGGAATTGAATATACCAGACGAAATGAAAGACTGAATGATATTCCTTAGAAGAAACAATAAAGATTATTAATATAAACATATTAAATGAACAAGAACATTGAAATGTCAACAAAACCTCAAAATCAGTGCAATCTTAGTTTTGAGTTGAATCCATCTTTAACTGATAAAACTAATATAATTGATCTTTTCCCTGGAAATCAAGATGTCAAATTAAAACATGTGAAAGTGCTTCTGAAGAGCAACTTTTCATAAGCATTTTCAACTAAAAGTTAAGTGCAAGCAACAAAGGTTGATTTTTACAGGTCAGAAGAAATTGGAGTTTTGCCAGGGCAAGACAATAACTAACATATTAACAGCATGCATAGCGCTTGATATATATACACGTATCATTTGTATAGCTTTTTATGTCTTCTCAAATAAGTTAGGGGACATTATATGATATTTGTCCTGTCTGCCAGTCATTTGTTTATAGGCAATTAGGAGGTGTGGTATGATTGTAAGGAGAAATCTGTTAACATGTCATAAGGACAATAAAAAGAGATTTTTAAAAAGATAGAGAGTTATAAACTTATTTTAGGAATATTATATTATGATTCATTTTAAGTTTATAATTAACAAGGCCACAGAATTTGTACAGTTTATCTTAAACTTATTGTATTGTTCAAAATGACAAATGGATCAGTTTTAGAGGTAAGTTATGTATCTGAAAAAATATTTTAGAGCTAAGTAATGTATCTGAAAAATAAAATATTAACAAATCCTACACTAACAAATCAGACTGATGATCCATTCTTAGGTTTGTATCTCTACAGATGTAGATTATAAAATGATTTATTGGTTATTCACTCAAGACATATAATGAACACTTGGTCAAATACAAAGATTTTTATGACCCATTTATGGGCATTATGTTTTCTGGTCTGTGCGTCCGTTTGTCGGTCCGTTTGTCTGTCCCGCTTCAGATTAAAAGTTTTTGTTCAAGGTAGTTTTTGATGAAGTTGAAGTGTTTCCTTAGATGATCTTTCTAATTTTAATGCCAAATTAGAGATTTTATCCTATTTTCACATTCCACTGAACATAGAAAATAACAGATTACTGACTTAAAAAAAAGGTTACTGGATGCTTTTATAGGGAATTTTCATCTTTGAACCATTGAGAAGAAAATATCCTGTAAATCTGTATAAAGTTGGTTACACTTATTTAAACATTTTTAAGTATTCCTAACGGTAAATCTTTTTTTGCTTCAGGATATTTTGTTATGACCAAACCAGTAGATACAGAAGGTTCTACATTAAGTCCTGCTTCAAAGAAGGTAAGACTTATGCTATGTTGAAAATCAGTTAAGTCATTTAAAAAAGTTATGATAATGCTATGGTAAATAAAAGTGATGATAATACTATGGTAAATAAAAGCCACATTAGTTCACAGCTGTTCAATAAATCGATTAAACAAAAACTAATCCTGGTCACAAATGTGAACTGAAGGAAAACATCCATAAGAGAAAACAACAGAACAAAGGAACAACAGAAACACTGAACAAATATAAACAATTGTTACTATGCTCTACCTTTTGTTAATAAAGAAGGATTGAGGTATACATTTTTTACCTCTTGTCATTCAAAGAAAATACTTCTCAAATTGAATCCGGGGAAGTACCTAACGGTCAACACTATTTTAAGTAAGGATTTACAATTCTGACATAAGAAGTTTCTCAGTTCTCTGAAACTATGTCACAGGTAAAACTGCATGTACAACTGTCAAATCCCCAATTCACAGTATCAAGAAATAATGAGGTCATACAATAATTTGTTTGTTCTTAGAATACATTCAAAACTGTCTATTGTACAATTCAGTGATGATAGATAATAGTATTAACCAAATGAATATTATGCTTCTAATAGAAAATATTTTTATTATTTATAGAAAAGACCAGCCAAACCTCCAAGGAAAAAGAGTCCAGCACCGTCCAGGAAGATGGAGAAAAGTCCAATTAATGTTAAAGAAATAGATAAGGAGGAATATGAGACCATGTCTAATGTTAAAAAAGTAGAATCTGACTCAAGTTTTACTGAAGACGTTTATAATGCTTTATTTTCTGGCTTTAAAACTGAGTCTAAAGATAGCAGTGATGCTGAATCTATAAATATGAGTACTGCGTCAGAATCTCCGTCATGTGATACAGAATATACAAATATAGGCGCTGTTGCCGAATCTCTGTCACGTGACCCAGAATATACAAATACAGGTTCTGTTGTTTCTGAACTGAGATCATGTGACCAAGAATATACAAACAAAAATAAAAACACTGCTTCAGAATCTCTTTCTAGTGACCCCGAATACACAAACACAAGTATGGCTGCTGAATACCGTTCCTCAAAGTTAACTGCTGATGATGACAATGCTAAAACTGTGCCATTTACCAAATATAGTGAACCAACATCCCCATCAAAAGACATCAGAACTGAGAGAGTTGAATCTCATTGTACTGAATTACGGGGAGAAATTCAGAGTACGACTAGGTCAAGTAAATTAGACAGAACTTCAACTGGTTTTGGACAGACTAATACAAGTGATGAAATACATAGTAAAAGTAAAGACTCATTGTCTGTGATTGATAGTGAAAGTGATAAGACAATCCCTGAAGTGTTTGACAGTAAGGGAAATAGTAATGACTGTAAAAGCATTTCAGGGACAGAGAAATTATGTGAATCAAATAACTGTGATAGTGACATTCCAGATGGTGATATTCGTAAATCATGTTCTATAAATAAAAGCATTCCTGAAAAAAGTAATTTAATCGGAAACATTCCAGATAATACTTTACAAACTGAATATAACATTCCAAAAAACTCTTTACAAACTGACAATAACATTCCACAAGAATCTTTACAAAATACTGGCATTCCACAAAAATGTGTTAAGAATGAAAGTAGTGTCTCTATTGTATCTAGTCCAGATGGTGCTAGACCAGAAATAAAACCTCGTCCTAAGTCATCATACAAACCCTTGGCTGATTCATCACCTCCAGAGTTGCCACCAAAATCCAGTCTAAGTGATCTCACCAAAGATTTAGTGGTAGATGAGAAAAGGATTTCTAATGGATCAGGGGAACCAAAGGATTATGATGAGTGTAAAAGTATACATTTATTTCTTTGCATATTTTATATATAAAAATAAGGAGCTGGGGGTTAATTACCAATGAGACATCTATGAGCCAGAGTTCTAATTAAGAGAATGTAAACAATTATAGGCCACTGTTAGTCCTTTAACAATGAGAAAAAACTATACCATATAGTCAGCTATTACATGCTTGACGTAAAAAATGTGAACAATCCAAACTAGAAAACTAATTGTTTAATATTTAACAAAAGAATTAACGAAAAAACTTTGATATGACAGACATGAATCAATGACATGTCCTTTGCAAAGATTCAAAGCTTAAATTCAAAACAAATTTTAACGAGGTCCAAAGATTTTATTATTGTGTTGATAATTTAATGTTATTTTCATTCATATAAAAGTTAGAAAATAATTTAGATTGCACAACTGTCAATTAAAGCATGCATTTTTTGAAAATTTTGTAGGATACAGATTGATTCAGTATAATGTATGTTTAACCATTTTGATTTTTTGTACAGCACCCAAGCCTCATTCATTAGAGTTTACCAAGAAGAGGTTGTCGGAGCACAGATTTCCTACGACTCCAACAGGCTACCCACAACCACCCACACCTGACTTCCCACCTCCGTCCCCACACACAGCAAGAAAGGGGATAGAACAAAAAATAGCAGATATTGAAGTGCCTTCTGTAAGTCAAAAAACTAATTCTAACCATAAATTGTGACCTTTGACATTACACAATTGTGACCTTTGACATTACACATTCACACCAAAAACACATCATTATAGCATTACATATTCACACCAGAAACCCAGAAACATTGAAATAACACATTCACACTAGAAATCCTAAACCATTTACTTTACCTAACACATTCACACTGGAAACTAGTGACAGTGAAAACACATTCACACCAGAAATCAGAAACCATTGACAAAACACGTTCACACTAGAAATCAGAAACCATTGACAAAACACATTCAAACCAGAAATCCACCAGAAATCAGAAACCATTGACAAAACACATTCACACCAGAAATCAGAAACCATTGACAAAACACATTCACACCAGAAATCAGAAACCATTGACAAAACACATTCACACCAGAAATCAGAAACCATTGACAAAACACTTTCACACCAGAAATCAGAAACCATTGACAAAACACGTTCACACCAGAAATCAGAAACCATTGACAAAACACGTTCACACCAGAAATCAGAAACCATTGACAAAACACGTTCACACCAGAAATCAGAAACCATTGACAAAACACATTCACACCAGAAATCAGAAACCGTTGACAAAACACATTCACACCAGAAATCAGAAACCATTGACAAAACACATTCACACCAGAAATCAGAAACCATTGACAAAACACTTTCACACCAGAAATCAGAAACCATTGACAAAACACATTCACACCAGAAATCAGAAACCATTGACAAAACACATTCACACCAGAAATCAGAAACCATTGACAAAACACTTTCACACCAGAAATCAGAAACCATTGACAAAACACATTCACACCAGAAATCAGAAACCATTGACAAAACACATTCACACCAGAAATCAGAAACCATTGACAAAACACATTCACACCAGAAATCAGAAACCATTGACAAAACACTTTCACACCAGAAATCAGAAACCGTTGACAAAACACATTCACACCAGAAATCAGAAACCATTGACAAAACACATTCACACCAGAAATCAGAAACCATTGACAAAACACTTTCACACCAGAAATCAGAAATCAATGACAAAACACATTCACACCAGAAATCAGAAACCATTGACAAAACACATTCACACCAGAAATCCACCAGAAATCAGAAACCATTGACAAAACACATTCACACCAGAAATCAGAAATCATTGACAAAACACATTCACACCAGAAATCAGAAACCATTGACAAAACACATTCACACCAGAAATCAGAAACCATTGACAAAACACATTCACACCAGAAATCAGAAACCATTGACAAAACACATTCAAACCAGAAATCCACCAGAAATCAGAAACCATTGACAAAACACATTCACACCAGAAATCAGAAACCATTGACAAAACACGTTCACACCAGAAATCAGAAACCGTTGACAAAACACATTCACACCAGAAATCAGAAACCGTTGACAAAACACATTCACACCAGAAATCAGAAACCGTTGACAAAACACATTCACACCAGAAATCAGAAACCGTTGACAAAACACTTTCACACCAGAAATCAGAAACCGTTGACAAAACACATTCACACCAGAAATCAGAAACCGTTGACAAAACACATTCACACCAGAAATCAGAAACCGTTGACAAAACACATTCACACCAGAAATCAGAAACCGTTGACAAAACACATTCACACCAGAAATCAGAAACCGTTGACAAAACACATTCACACCAGAAATCAGAAACCGTTGACAAAACACATTCACACCAGAAATCAGAAACCCTTGACAAAACACATTCACACCAGAAATCAGAAACCGTTGACAAAACACATTCACACCAGAAATCAGAAACCGTTGACAAAACACATTCACACCAGAAACCATTGACAAAACACTTTCACACCAGAAATCAGAAACCGTTGACAAAACACATTCACACCAGAAATCAGAAACCATTGACAAAACACATTCACACCAGAAATCAGAAACCGTTGACAAAACACATTCACACCAGAAATCAGAAACCGTTGACAAAACACATTCACACCAGAAATCAGAAACCGTTGACAAAACACATTCACACCAGAAATCAGAAACCGTTGACAAAACACATTCACACCAGAAATCAGAAACCATTGACAAAACACATTCACACCAGAAACCATTGACAAAACACTTTCACACCAGAAATCAGAAACCGTTGACAAAACACATTCACACCAGAAATCAGAAACCGTTGACAAAACACATTCACACCAGAAATCAGAAACCGTTGACAAAACACATTCACACCAGAAATCAGAAACCATTGACAAAACACATTCACACCAGAAAACATTGACAAAACACTTTCACACCAGAAATCAGAAACCATTGACATCAAATGATAGACCAGAGTCTATATGATAGACACCGATGTCAAGGGGAGATAATTCAAATACAATCGAACAAAAACAAGTATATCAATATTATATATAACAATATCAATAAACCCTTTTAAGATGCACACAGATGACTGTCCAGTTGTTATTTGCATCAACATATTATTACTTCTACATGATATATTATAAAGCCTTTAGTGAGTACAAAATAGAAAGATCTCTCCTCACATGTGAACTAAGTTTTTAATCATCCTATTTATTATCAAATTTCTATCTTGCTTTATAGGATCTGTTATTATTTTTATCCATTTGTTAATTTCCTATGAAAAATGCAGAGAAATATAAGATTATTGCACATTTTCTATAAGGGGAGATAACTCAAGGAGACTAAGTATTTTTTGTGTTTTTTTTAGAATTAGAGAACCTCATGAGATATAGAGACATTTTCAGTTTATATAAGGGGAGAGAACTTCATCAGAGACTATTTTTGGTGTACTTTCAGAGTAAGAAATCTAGAAAGAGAAAAAAACAATATTACATTTTATAGAAGGGAAGATAACTCTTCATATGATTTGAGTATTTTGTGTGTATTTTCAGAATAAGAGATCATCTAAGAATGAGACAAGTATATATTTTATATCTGCATTTTTGTGTATTTTCAGAACAAGAGATCATCAAGAGATATAGAGACTATAACAGAAGATTTAGTTATGGATGGAAAAACTTCTGGGGATAATTTATCTCAAGCAAATACCAAAGAAATAAGTGATCAGACAGAGTTACATAAAGTTAAGGATAATGTTCCTGTAAAACAAAAGGAAAGTACAGAACACATTGAAAATGAAAGTGAAAGGAGGTCACATGACAAGAAAGATGAAGAAGAAGTTGTTGTTTTACGGAAGTCATCGCGGACCAGCACTGGTAGTGGCGGACAAGAGGTGTTAGTAGGAGATGACCTGGAACCCTTTGCTGGTAGGTTAACCATAAAATTATGTGTCTATTATGTCTCTCACTTTTGTCACCTTGGCTTAATTACATTGATAATACCTTTATTATGTGCCTGTCGTAGAGGAGGGGCATCAAGTTTTACCCTTGGTTTACTCACATTTTTATCAAGAGGAAAATGTGAAGCTGCTTTCCTTATTACAAATTACAAAAATAAGAAAAAAGTTACTTGTACCCTTTATATTAATAGGCGATAGCTTTACCACAGCTAATAATCTTATACTCAAATTTTGGAGATAGAATTCAATCTGATTTCTGTTATGACCAGTTGATATATGTATAGATATTAAATAATTTAATTTTTCTTAAGTTTTCTTTGTACAAGGTTATTTATATCAATGTATATTGTATTTTTTGGTCAACTACCAGATGTCCTTATTTTTACCTATATACAATGTTCTAAATTATTCTTTCAAAATTCAAATGTTCTTCCTTTTTTCTCCCTCTTGCTAAAATCTTCTCTTTTTTGTCTCTTTTTCAGTAAAACTTTAATTTGTGTGAGCAATTTGTAATTTTATTTCTCTGCACTGAAACATAATATGCAGCACAGTTTTTGTGTTTAATGCATGATGTGGAATTTTTGCTGATTTATTTGCAAAATCTATCAAAAGAAGCAACAATTACACAGAGGTGTAATTAAGCAAGCAACATATGATTTATGAATTAGGAAAGAGTATAAAGTTGACATTACAATAACTCATTCCCTATAAATAGCTTCTCTTACAGTTTGTCACCGAAAACCTTTTGGAATATATAAATACACATTAAAGATGTGCTTCTAATTTTGTGTACACATTCAAATGATTTTTAGTTTCCAGATGCTGAATCTTAGTTAATTTTCAGTAATTGATGAAGCATTTTAGTTTTATAATCTCCTATAGTTTTCAACTTTGCCAGCATATTTGTATATACATTGAAGCTAGCTTTGTGAGCACATTCAAATTATTTTTGCGTATTTTCCAGGTGAGAAACATTGTAAATTTTTTATGAAACCCTTTTTTTCTGCACCAGATGCACATTGGACATTAGTGTCTTTCAAAGAAGCCCTTATTTAACGCAACAATCTCAAGTTTTTCTACCAAGACAATGCTAACTTTTAAGAATAGGATTCTAACTCCCTGTACACATTTGGATAATTTTTACAGGTTATCCAGATGGCGGAAGAAGGCACAGCAAACTCAATGGAGGGTACCCATTTTTTTCTGATTTATTTTTTATGACCAATACTTCTTGGGAGATTGAAGTTTATCTTTAGTTTTTCGAAAATTGTAGAAATCCTGTAGATATCGCACTCCCTCGCAAGAACTGAAGTATGTTTCGTTTGGGCATATCTAATACTAGCATCTTTGCCATTTATATCGCCTTTTTAAATTACAAACAGTAATAGTTGCCTTTTTAAAATTTTACACTTTGCAGTAGAATTTAGAGGTCCACAAGGGAAAGTTTTTTCAAGAGTTTTGTGTGGCAGTATCATACGAGAATGTAAGACAGCATCTCTTGTTTTGTGTTGTGTATGATGAAGGGAGATAACTGCTTTATTTTTACTTATTTTTAATCAGATGTTTTATCCCTGCTTTAAGCTGCTTTGAGTAACGGAGATTCTTCTAGCTGTAAGTCAAAGATCATTTTGTAATGTTCAATGTTAAAACAGTTCTCAACAAAATTATCTTAGTAATGTACCTTTCATTGTGTCAGAATGTAGCATGATATATTGGACAGAATTAAATAAAAATAATCATTCTTGTTTGCTAGCCCATTTTAAAGTTTCACTATGAAAAAAAAAGAAAGTTGGTATACATGGTATAAATGCTGATATTTTTGTTTTAGATTTATGTAAGAGAAATCACAGACTTGGAATAGATATTTCAAAAATTGCATTTACATATGAACTTTAGTTTTTTCAGAACTATTGTGATAAGATTTGTTGAGAACTGTATTGTTGTATTTTTTGTTTATTGTGGTTCAGGTTTCTCCATTTTTCTTCCGTTAACATTATGCATGGTAATGCCTTCTCAATGTTCTTCCCATAACTACCCAGTTCATAACATGGTTTAGTTTATTTCTTATTTTTTAATATTTTTATAAAGGTCAAAGGTTTGACATATTTTTACTATATTTTGAATCAGATTAACATTAATCTGTTACTTAATTTTCTTATCTTTCCTTCTTAAAAAAAGGGGGAGGGGTGAGTAATTAGACTTAACTATATATATATAGCTACTAGATTAGACAGTAAACAATAAATATAAACAGCTACTCTATCTGTAATAATAACAAAAAAAAGTTTATTGTTTTACAAAGTTAATTGAATAAAATAATGAAAACATTGTTTTTACAGCATAGTAAAACCATTGAAATTTTGTAATGATATATTTATAGAAATAATAATAAATGGCTATTTGTTATATTTGAAAAAGGGGAAAAAATTTATGCCTCAACTGAAGTGTTTTATTATGAGTTCTCATTTAAAAATATGTTTGGAAGATTGAAAGGGGTGGAAACAGTTTGTCAGTTTTTCCTTGTAATGTTTAAGTTTTGATATTGCAAGAGAAATGTTCAAAACAATTTCCTGTATGACATTTCAAGACCAGACCTAGCCTGTGTCAATGGTCTAACTGAATGGAATGCTAAACAGTCAAACTGGTAGCTACTCCATGCATGAAAATACCTATCCATATTATCAGTAAACTACTAAGATTTTTTAACAGATTTGAAATTAGTTAATGAATAGCAAGATGTTAGTATCTAAAGTATTTATTGTATTGTACCAGTGTTGCTGACAGTGAAAGTAGGTCTAGACATGGCTTGTTGCTTTGTGTCATTTTGTCCATCCATTCTACAGACATTGGTAGAAATCTGTGAAAGTTGTCTTGGCATCCTTGAATTTGAATGATTATTTATCTGTCCTCATACTGTCTGTATCACTCTGCTCAGTTCTGCATTTTAGGACTTCCCATCCTTGATATTGATGTATGATACAGGGCTATTGACTTTCTGAAGGTGGTGGGTCTTTTACTTGAAAATTTAAATGGCCCAGGTGGTGCTAGACCTTTCTTTCTTTAAAACAAATTTGAACCTCTGCCTTAGAGATGCCCAACTGTCATCCAGCATAAAAATCCTCTCCAGTACAGAAGATCTTAGATTTGAAATATTTACTGTATCAATGAAACAGACATAGAGTTATGTTTCGGTCAGGTCACTGATAATTAGTAGTGAAATTGTATGTTTACATCTGAAATCAAAGATATTATCTGATAGATATTGACACATTAAGACTTGGTCAAATGTTTATTGATAAAGAAGAGGTAATTTAGATTTGACCATTGATATACCTGTCTAGACATATATATAATGAGAAATCCATTGCTTACTTATCTTATTATATATATTCTATTTCTTATTCTGATTGAAATCACAGAGATGTTTTATCAATAAGTATAGAACAGAAATAGATTTACTGAAACAATACTCTAAGAATTATATAGAATCATACATTTGATTATAGACAGATTGAACTAAAACTTATTAAAAGTTATAAAAGCTTGTGTAAATTAGTCTTGGGCATATTCTGGAAAATTTGATTTTAAAATGTATGATATTTAATTGAATCTTTTTTTAAATTACCCAATCATATTCATTAGCTTTTCTTAAATAACTTCCATCCTTCATAAAAAAAATGTTCTTCGGTCAATACGTTTACACCAAAATGAAAGTACAGAGAGAAGCATTCTATTCTTATTTAATGACTGTAATGAGGCCAGTTTAAGCTGTATTCAGGTTTTCATGATGTTTCCTTCTTAAAACATTTGCCTAGTAAAACTAACTGGGTATTATAAAGAAAGTGTTGAATAACAAGGGGGACAACTTCATTTTGACAGTATGATAATATTGTGATAAGAATTATAAAAACATTGATAAATTATTTAGGTTAAACTACATGTAGTAAACAAAAAGGTAGGTCATTTAGATAGCTTCAAGACAGGAATAGTTGTAAGTATGAGGTTGGCAGGAGGGGATGCTTTAATTTGTTTAAGAACTAAAATCTGATACAATTGGGAATAAAAGAGATGGGAATACTAAGAGACAGCAACCTAATGACACAAACAAAATAGTCTTCACAAAGTTTTCAACAATTCTTCAGCCTTAATAGGTTGATAAAGATGTATATTTTTTTTGTTAATTGTATGAATAGTAAGAAAAATTGGCTCTTTTTTACTAGAGTTTATTTTATTTTCAATTGCATATCATGCATATTAAAAGAGAAACTCTTGGGACTAATGCTAATCTTTTTTTTAAATTAACATGTTAAGTGAATAATTTTACAACAGGTGAATCCAAGGGCCATAATAAACAAAATAGTGATTGGTGCCTTAGGTTAACTTTTGATAAAAAAGATGTTCTGCACCTAGCTAAATCATTAACTGTTTTTCATAATACAAGATAGCAGCAATTTGAAATGCAACTGTAATAAGGCCCATGTTTCTCAAATCTGTTAGCACCATGTCAACAAAATGACCATGAGAACATGCACATGATTTGTAACCCTGAGACTGACATGTATTTATTAATTAAAGACTAATTCAATGTAACTCCTTTATCAGAGAATCAGACATACTTCCTATTTCTCAATGATTGATCATGTCAATTTGACAACAAGTTGTATGAACTTTGACCCTGTAGTATACATCCCCCAAAGCTAATACAAACTTGTGAATGATATATATTTAAAAACAGATTATTTCTTTAACTTTACAATTGTGAATGGGGTTTAAAAGTTAGACAGAAAGTAAACATAACTAAATTAAGTTTTACACCAAGGACATTTTATTATATTTTCACCAATGTTGTAAAGGCAGGGTAAGTCGACTAAAGTTTTGTTTTGTTTTGTTTAATGAAAAAACGGGGGAAATAAAAACAATTATTTTTTTCTTTTTATTGAATTGTTGAATTTGTTATAATTGGGAAGTTTACAGACACAAAAAAGTGTTTTTGTTCTGTAAAGCAATATTGTTTGTATTAACCTTCCAGATTGTGATAGGTATATACATGTAGATAGATAGCATGAATTCTTCTCTCAGAAAACTCTTATAACATTGGTAAAACATCATGTTTTGTATTTAATGAAACCTGAGGCATTGTCATTATTTTTTATTATCTAAAAGTTTTGATTGTCTATTACATAACTAAATGTGAGTATGTATAATATATTTTATTTATGTATCTAAAAGATAAAAATCTATAGTGTAATCATCTAAATTTAAGAATTTACTTTATTCCACAAAGAAAAACCCTGAAAGTCAATTATAACTTTAGAAACCAATTAACCTGAATGATAAGCAGATTAAGGTAGGGTCTGTGTATTTTCACCTACATTTTGGAAATACATGTTAGTATTTGGTCCAGTTATAATTTGAGGTTTTCAAACATTAATGACTTGAAAGTTTGTGCCACAGCTGACTCTCTCCCCTTCCCAAGTGTAACATAAGTTCTAATACACTCTAAGAACACCTATGTTGAACAGATTTTCTTCACTTAAATTAAAAAGATAAGACTTAGTGATAAAGCTTCTCTGAAGTGACTTTACTTATCAAAGGGGATCATTTGTTAGATAAAATAATCTTAATGAGCTTACTTTAACACCAGTTGTCTTGACAAAGTGTGTGAAATTTACACACTAATTATTTACTATAACATTCCTTAGTCTAATGATCTAAATCTTAAACTCTGAACTCTGCACATGCACATTTGACTTCCTATTTGACAGTTTGTTTACAACTTACAAAGATTTGCATTGAATGTGTAGTACATTATTTAACAGTGCAGTTATTTTCATTGTTACATGTTGAATAGTGGTAGTTATTGCTTACCATAGATAATTACATTTCATCCATTACTAATTATACCTAACAATTTATCAAGTGCCTACAAAGTGTTTTTGAAGTACAGGTTTTGACATTGAGGATGTTAATTTCCCATAACTTTGATGGATTTAATTCTTATGTGGATAAAAAAGTTTATAGAAAAAGCTATAAACAGTCAATATAATATTTTTAATGTGTTTAGTATAATGTGTATTTAAGTCCTAGGATTGGACAGTTATAGGAGTAAGATTTCACAAACAAGGTTACACTGCTGAAGGCATTTAGAAGTTTTTACAGGTGTAGCACTTAAGCTTTTCGTCAGCCTCAAGCTGAATTTCTACTCCACAAAAATGTAGTGCAAGTTGTTTTAGATTTTTGTTGCACATCTGTATAATTGGCTGGTTCAGTGTTAGAGAAGTCAATAACTCTCCTATCTAATTCTAAATCTTACATCTGGATGGGAGATAGAAATATTATGTCTAATATGAAAACTTAATATTGTAAATATTATTGATATAGAACGTATGGATTTATTGGAAGTCAACCATCCTTAAACAAGCCAGACTTGGGTAAATCATTGATGAATGTTTAACGAGAGCGATTATTAGTAAGATGTGCAATTCTTCATTGTGTTTATTTGGATACAAGTTTTTATAAGATTATCGTAAAACATCTGTATTATACAAACAGATAGATATCACCTGGATTATAGCACCTGTGATTTATAAATATTGATCAAACAACGGAAACTTATTTCCATTGATAAAGCTTTCTTTTTTCTGTCATGTCTGTGTGAATCAGTTTTTAACAATAAATTGATCTTGAAATTTACAGAAATTATTCTTGTGTATTTCAGCTTGATTGAACATTACACACATAATTTAGATAGGTTTTCAGCTACTTTCTTTTGATAGAATGACAGAATTTGAGTGAATTTAAATTAAGTTGAACTGACACAGTTTGAATGTGTATTTAGAAGATAATAAATCTTCCTGAGTTAATTGACCACCTGGATAATTTCTGAAGGATCATTTAAAAAGGATAATTTCTCAAGGATCATTTAAAAAGGAGAATTTCAATTTCTGAAGGATAATTAGACAGTTTTAAAAGTAAGTTTTTAGCCTGGAATACTGTTAAGTCCATGAACACCTGAAAAAAAATATGAAAATTGATCAAAAATGTTTTTACTTTAGAAAATTTAGGGGGGTGGGTGTACCTTCTCAAGGTTATTTTGTTTGTAGCAATAAGCTAGTCAGTATGTCAGTCTTTGTAAATACACTGATGTTGTACTTTGATCTGGTTAGGTTAATGTTGAAAAAAAAATTAGACTGTTCTTTGTTTAATGTTTAAACAGATGAAACATAAAAGGTTATCAAATAATAAATTAATGGTTTGTGCACCTAACTGCAGTTAGTTGTTTAAACTATTCCTGTAACAAGTCAAGTGTACAATTTCCTCTTAATTCATCAGTTGATTCATTAGAAAATTTTGACTTTTTATTTGGTCAGAGACCTTTTTTATGTCCTTCCGTTTTTATGCAGTTAAGCTGCATTATGCGAGCACCCTAGATTTGTGTTCTACCCAATAAATCCTGAAATACTTGCCATTGTTATTATCTAGCTTGTTACTATGTTATATATAACTAATTGAACACTTTTTTAATACTTTTTATTCTGGATTACAAAAAAAATGACCAGAAAAACCTTAAATGATCGTCGATTTATCCAAAAGTTTTAAAGTTACACATAGGAAGTAGTGCTTATTAAAAATCCTTGTGTAGTTCATTATGACTTGTGCTTTTAGTTAAGATGTCAAAGAACAATTGTATGAAATATTTAATCGCCGAAAATTTCTTAAGACAAGCAGTTTAGATTTCCTAAATGACAAAAGTCGTAGGAATATTGTTTGTCATCAATACGTAGTACAACTACGTCAGTAGTCTATTATATAATCCAACTGTTCATGCTGTTGGCGGCAATTTCAAATTAGAAAAAGAAATTTTCGTAGCTTTTCAATTTGGAGGCAGGTGTGCAAATTAGCAGTGGTCCGAGACCTTCCACTTTTGCAAGCGGAATTTCGACTAGGATAGTTGGTTTCTAGCTACGCCCGACGTAGTCGCCTTACATTTGAAAGAAAATAAGAAATTACTTTGCAAACCTTTTCACCATGTTCACCAAAGTCTCCAATTAAACGAGCTAAAAACTTATTTTTATCATTATTATTCATGACGGCGATGTTTATTTTGTTCAACCGCTAGCTTTATACAGAAAATTACCGACAAATATTGTATAAATTCGAGTAAAATCGTATCTGATTGACAAAAACAACATTGTAAACACATAACAATGGCGGCCGTGAAGACAAAATTTTACAAAATCGGATCCGATTCCGGAAGCGGATAAGGGTAATTCCGGGTTTGACGATCATTTACAAAATAAATTCAAGCAGGTGAAAAAATACATCTATGCATGGTAAAATGAATATAAACACTAGTATTGTAATTTAAACCAAAAGATATATGTAAAAGAAAGAAACAGCAGAAATATATTTTATTCAAAAACTAAAAATTACTTTTTGATAAATTTTAATTTAAAAATCCAATACAACGTGACAGCTGGGAACAGTATATCTAACAATATACATGTTCATGGTCCCAGTCTAAATTTTCTTTATAAATGATAAATCATGATAATGCATGTGAGATGCTTTTAAAGTGTAAACATATTACTGCAATTTCGAGGGGCTATTTGTTTTTTTCTCAATTTTGAAGGGTCAATTAAGGTAGCTGAAAGTTTCATTCTTTAGTTTCACAAATAATGCAACTATATTATATATACCTTAATGTAAGTAAATCATATGATGGCATTCTTTAGGCCACTTTACCCCCTCCTGTTTGATAATTTGGAACAATGGCGGATCCAGCCATTTTAAAAAGGGGGGGTTCCCAACCCAGAGTAAAGGGGGGGTGGTTCCAACTATATGCTTCCATTCAAATGCATTGATCGGCCCAAAAAAGGGAGGGGTTCCAACCCCCGGAACCCCCCCTGGATCTGCCACTGTGGAAACGGTCGAGCTCCCTACCCCTAAACCATATGTGGGGTAGATCCAGGATTTTAGGTTAGGAGGGGCGCAAACTTAAATTTTTGCTGAGCAGAGCGAGGCTAAAAAAAAATTGAGGTAAAATTATCGGAATTTTCTTTATTAAGCTGAGAAACAACCCATGCTTTGCAAATTTAAGGGGGGGTGCAAGCCCGCAACCCTCCTCTGTCTAAATCCGCCCCTGCATATATTCAAGTATAGGAAAATATAATAAATAAAAAATGAAATATAGGGGGAGTCCCTGGAGTTACCCCACCCTCCCTGTTTGAGAACTTGGAAACGGTCGAGATCCACACCCCTTAACCATATATATTCATGTTTGTGACAATATGAAAAATCAAATGAAATATAGGAAGAGTCGCTAGGGGTCACCCCAACCCTCCTGTTTTAGAATTTAAAAATGGTCGAGATCCCCATCCCTAAACCATTTATATTCATGTATAACAATATAACAAATCAGATGAAAGATAGGGGGAGTCCCTGAGGTCACTGTTCACGCTCCTGTTTGAGAACTTGGAAATGGTCAAGATCCATACCCCTAAACCATATATACTCATGTATGGGACAATATAACAAATCAAATGAAATATAAGGGAAGTCCCTGTGGTCATCCCAACCCTCCTGTTTGAGAACTTGGAAACGGTCGAGATCCCCAAACCAAAACAATATATATTCATGTATGGATCAATATAACTAATTAAATGAAATATAGGGGGAGTGCCTTGGGTCACCCTACCCTTCCTGTTTGAGAACTTGGAAACCAATGAGATCCCCACCCCTAAACCATATATATTCATGTATGGGACAATATAACAAATAAAATGAAATGTAGGGGAAGTCCCTAGGGTCACCCTACCCCCAGTGGCGGATCCAGAAATATTCATTAGTGGGGCCCACTGACTGACCTAAGAGGGGCCCGCTCCAGTCATGCTTCAGTGATTACCTATATAAGCAACCAAATTTTTTCCCCAAAGGGGGGGGGGGGGGGCGGGCCCCCTGCCCCCTAAATCCTCTGCCTACCCCTACCTGTTTGAGAACTTGAAAACCGTTGAGATCCCTACCCCTAAATTATATATATTCATTTGTATGGGACAAAATAACAAATCATTTACATTTACTATGGGCAAGTCAGTCAGACCTCATCTTTGATCCCTGTTGTAGTGAACATTTGTCTGATTCGTGTCTCATAACTTTTGTACTATAGAACACACACTCAGTTTTCTTTCCAGGGAAACCAGTCCATTCATACTATGACATGTTCATACTACGTCAAATTGAACTTCTAGCAGTCAAACAAAACCAAGGTTAACTACCAAGTAGAACAACTGCAATCATTGGGAACTTGTACCACTGCAGACTCACCATAAAAAATATACATTGATATACATGTATGTACTATATATGAATGTTTAATGTTGAGGCAACATTGCCACAGTTTTCATAATTACGGTTGCCTTGGTTTTTGGTTAACTGCCTTCAGCGCTTACAGCGCTTTGATTGTTTTTGTTGTGTTGTATGATATAATGTCTGATTAACCAGGTTTATTTGGGAGTAGTAAATTAGTGATTTGTGACATGGAATTGATTGATTTTAATGTGATAAAGGTTGTGATTTTAATGTGATAAAGGTTGTGATTTTAATGTGATAAAGGTTGTGATTTTAATGTGATAAAGGTTGTGCTAAGATGTTCTTTCTTAGAACTTTCTAAATATAAAAACCTGCTTTACCCTTTTCTCTTATGTAGATCTACGCATCTTTCATTTGTGAAAAAAAGATGATTTAGCTAAAAATATCTCCTATAGACAGTTGTAAGAATTAGTGATATTGCATGTGAGGAAAGATTGACATTATAAGGTGATTACCTGTCAAATTAACTTCTCTTACCAACATGTAATCAAGGATTGATATAACACCTACATCTAAGATACTGCCAAAGATTGTGAAAACTTCAAATGTATCTTACAATGGTTGTCCTTTCTTTACAAGGTTTGAAGCCACTTCATAATGGTAGTTCTGTTAGAGAAAGTAAATCTATTGGTCTGAAGTCTTTAAACCTGACCTGCATTAACTGTTCAACTGTTGTGTATTCATAGGCTGATTATGGGGAGGGTCCCCCTCCCCTCCCCCTATTTTATTAGCTTCATATATGTATAACACAGACTCTTTTCTAATCCTACTCCTACTATTGCCTGGGTGCCCTCTCCTCCCCTAAATACAGTTAAACCTGAATATCAAGATAGGGGTTAGAGCTAGTAGAAAATTGACCTTGAAAGAGAGGTGCCCTTTGATTTGGGGTTTATCCAGGAGAGGGTCATTACCTTGAGTTTTGGCTCTATATTGCTGACCCCATTAACAGGTTTGACTTTATTATTTGATAAGCTGGCTACAATTCGATATAGAAAGACCTGAATTGATGATTATTTATTGTATTGAACCTTTCATACTGTATTAATACTGGTGTAGTCTCATCAGGTCAGCGGATGTTTGGTTGATATGAAAATAACCTCCCTTTGGAAATAGATAATTACTTTTAATTTAATAAAGTAATAAATGAAATGTCATGTGGCTGCAGATGTACCCAATGTGAACTCCCTGAACATGCTGAATAGAGATATGAAACTGTAATACAATATCTACACCAGCCAGGCAATACAATAAATTGATTTTTAATAAAATATGTTAGCCGATTATTAATTTTGATGGATTTAAGTTTTTCTTGTCATTTTATCAATAGTTGTTTGGGTAATTAGTTTACTTTAAAAGTACCTTGCTTTTATCACAGTCTAATGCCTTTTCTTTACATTGCCTGTAGCATGTAACTGCACAAAACCGTGACGTTTTCTTAATTGTCCACACTGACTGCATGAAAGGAATAAAGGCACTTAGAATTTTAAAGGTATTTAAGTCTTTAAAGTTAAGGTAAGATATGTCTGGAGTTCTATAAAGTAAACTTGTGGTGCATGTTGGATTTTACTAAATCATGTAAATATACTTGGAGTTTGGTAAGTAGTCCTAGAGGAGTTTGTACTCTGTCGACAGGTATGTTGAAGGAGAGGAAATACGTAATTAATTATCTACAAAGTCAAATGATTGCAGTTTTTTTTCTTTACTTTGTTTATAATTAGAATTTAAATGTATTTTGCCATCTCTGTCATTTTGTGTCTGTTAAAAAATTAAGGATAACCATCTTTTTCACCTGTCATTGCTATGTGATGTCAGATGATAAAGTCTAATATACTTCCATTTTATTTATATTTGTCTAATATTTCATTTTGTTCACATCCCTTTACAGTATTGCTGTCTGTCAGGGAAGTTTTGGTTTCATTCCTCTGCAATTATAATTTTTAAATTGCAACTTCTAGCCTTTCAAATGCTTTGATATGGTTGCTACTGATGAGTTTTGTGTGGACATTAAGTTTGCCTCATGCATACTTAAAATAAGCTAGCGGTAGCTTCGGTCATTTTATTTTTCTATAATCGGGGATTTTAAAATCCTTATGAACAAAAACGTCAGAAGTAATCAAATACATGATGTTAATAAGGATGTGACACAAATAAAAAAATGTGTGGAAAAAAACCCTGTCAAAAACGGAATGACACAGGAAATCGTAACATTTCCTTCCTAGCATTTGAAACATCAAGTTCATGAAAGAGATTATATCTAACAACTAATTATAAAGTAAGTTTTAATTAGATATAGATTTAATTGGTCTTTTTGAGTTAAAATTACATTTATAAGTTTTTATAATCCTGGCTGCACTGGGTCTCCAGGAAATAGAAGGTTTCAAGATAGAATAAATTTTGCAGTAATCATTATTCTTATAATCTGTATCATGTGATCCTGTGACTGAAACAAAAATAATTCTTGATAGTTTAGCAAGGCACAAAATCTATAAAACAGTAATAATAATCATGATAATATAGACTTTTGAGGATATATGCTAAAAACAAAACTGATTGTTCAGTGCAATAATTATATTTTGATAGGAATTTTTTCAAAGCAATATAGATTTTTTTTATAGAAGTCAATATGTATGATAGTATAAAGCCAAAAGAATATGTATATATATAACGATACTAACCAATTCCATTATATTATTTCAATAACAGATTACCAATAGATATAATAAACATGATAAAGAGATGTGGTTTGATGGCCAAGGAGACAACTTAATCCACCAGAGTTCATCTGACCTGTATTTAAGGAACTATATAGGTCACTGTACCAATCTTCAACAATGAACAAATCTCAGTCTTCCTCTCATCAACACATTCATCTTGTATGTGACTTTAAAAGAGGTGATAGAACAATTACTGAAACAGCAACCCAAAAACAACAATGTCTGATAGGATCTATGCAATTTAAATGCATGCTTTGAATTTTCTTGTCAATGTTTATTTTTATTTTAGTCAGGGTTTCTGGATAAAGTTTCCAAAAATCTATTTATATTGAATGATAAATGTTGGCTCTGACAGTTTACATGTGTAACAAATTAGCTAATTTAGTAAAATATCCCTGAAGTAAAGAATCATTATAATGTCTATTTATCATAATCTGTCTGTTTGGTTCAGATGAGGTGATTTCTTACCAAGGATGTGCTATATTTGGCTATGGGAAAAGTATTTACATGATATATATATGTCGTGTACAAGTTGCGATTTTGTACAGGTTATAACATGTACAAAAATACAAGTTATAACATGTACAAAAGTACCTCATACATGTTATAACCTGTACAAAATATTGCTTAAAAATGGTTTTAACTTGTACAAAATCGAAAAATAAGATGATATTGACCTCAATAACTTTTTTTATTATTCCTTCATGTTAGTGTGTTTTGTCCTTTTTTGATACAGTTAATGTCCAGGGGTTGGTATTACGATGCATTCCTAAGACCTGTCATAAGATATATCGTAGGACATGTCTTATGATCCTTTTATGACTATCTATGGACATATCTTTATTTAATGAATTATAATTGTGAGTGTCCACTTTGAAGGCAATAGTAAAATACTTTCATTCTAATTGACACTAAAAGACGTAAGAGGATAGCCAGGATAGATGTGTCTACAATTGAAATTGGGAATTGAAATGGGGTATGTGTCTAAAAGACAACAACCCGCCCATGGACCAAACAACATCCAAAGGCCACAAATACATGCTTTCAAAGTAGAGGATATATTTTAAACATCAAAATGACATTAGTCTTTGCATGCTATAAAATGAGAGGGAGGAGTATAACCCAAAATTAGTAGGCATCGTTCTTAAATTTTTTGGAAAAATTAAGTTACTAGTATCTTATAATGTAATTGTCATTGAGTTGAGGAAATGCAAGCTTTTAGTAAATAGTTTCACACTTATTTAAGCCATGATGGACTGCATATAACATACAATTACATGAAAACACATTTGCCAACATAAGTCATGAAACATATATTTCTGAAACTTTGTGATCATTGTCCTCTACAGAAAAAGACACGTTCTGGCATATTTATTGTTGTTCTTTATATAATTATGCATTGGTGAATTTAAATGTATATTTTACCTCATTTAAATTTATTTTTAATTTTGTACAAGTTAAAACCATTTTTAAGCAATATTTTGTACAGGTTATAACATGTATGAGGTACTTTTGTACATGTTATAACTTGTATTTTTGCATTATACAAGTTATAACATGTACAATATTTTTGTACATGTTATAACCTGTACAAAATCGCAACTTGTACACGACATATACATATATATATTGACTTTATTCTTACAAATTTTCTTCAATTAAAAACTCGAAATTATCACATTATGCACATCTATTGTTGAATAGTCTAAATTACTCTTATATATCATGTATATTATATTGCTTCCTGAAAACATTGATACTAAAATAATTCTCAAGTCATGACAGCAAAATGTAAAGTAGACTTGAGGAGTACCATTACTGGTCATGATTTCTGTAATTATGTATTCATAAAGAGTACAGTAGATTATAATCAGTCAGACTGTAAAAACGTCTCATTATATGCTCAGTTCTCACCAGTTTTATTGGGCAGTTCTTCCATTGACTGAACCAGTTAGACCTGTAGAGTCCATGTAAATGTTTATTTTAAGTTAATGCCTTTTACAGGAAATTAATAAGGAGGAGTAGACACTCATATCTTATCATAAGTTTACCACTTAATATTTGTTGAGTAAATATATAACTGCCTATTACAGTCAAGTTTTAGTCCATGTATGTCCTCCTTTTAAAAAAGCTGTTTGAAGTCAATACCAGTAATACAAATTTTAAAGAGATGATTAAATATTTTGTCAATTCTACAGAAGCCTAAATGATTTAGTTTGTTGACACATCTAATATTTTTTATTTACTTTGATAAGGGGATAACCGTCTTAGTTATTTATTAAAATTCAAAGGTTTTTACAAAGTATGAAGGGAGATTTTTTTTTATGTAGACTATATACACAAACACTACTTGCCTTGCAATAACTTGTATCAAGGACAAGAGACAAGTGTGCATCAGAAATGTAGACTGCAGTACTTCTGGCAAATAACCATTTAGCTTTATTGTTGTTCTTCATCTTAAAACTTACTGGATGAGTTTCAAGATCAAAACTGTGTCAAGATAAACAGAGTCAAGCTGCAGTTTACAGTTTTTAAACATGGTTGATAAGAGACAGGGAGGGGGGTATGTCATCAAGATTCTCAGCTGAAACCCTACTTAAAACGAAAAATAAAAACATAAGACGTTATTTTTTAGTAAAAGAGCAGAAGAAAAAATTGTGTTTGATCAGTGCTGGATCATTTGTATATATGTTGTATATTATTATGCTAAATTTCTTGTGTAATGTCTTTGACATGACCTTTCATTAGTATTCACTGCCTTGTTACTTGTGATGGGCAGTTCACTAAGATTTACATCAATCTGTTTTACCCTAAAGGTATTTTATTTCTATATTTGACATGGATTTTTGTGATAATTACTGATTGATTGATTGACAGGTAAAAGTACCTGTCATAAACAGGTAGGTTAGTTAATTACCTGTCTTGTTTACACTAGAAATTAATTTTTAGTCACAAATCTCGTAGAATATGACAAATTGATCATCCAAAAATACTGAAAATTCAATTGGAAAGTGTAATGCATTGTGCTTTTTATAAGAATAACTAGATTGCTCAATTTATCTTTTAAAAAAATTGTCTTTTTGATCGGACAACACTTCTAGCCATATAATATTGTCTCTAATGAAGAAAAAGTAAAATAACAAAAATGAAAAACTTCAACTTATCCGCTTGCTGAAAAGTGAAAGAAAAATTGAATTTGCTATCATAAAATATCAGTAAACTTGGTAAGCAGATGAAATATAAATCAGTGCACAAAAACCATTGACATAAGGAAGTTATTAGAGATGATATAACAGGAAGGACATTGCTCATAAAGGTTCAGTGGAAATTACTACACTGCATTTGTATAATGTACAGATGAGGGTGACTAAAAAATATCTCTTTTGACCTTATTGTACCCAGCAAAGCCTAACCAGAATCAAATGTGTACAGTTTTATATTTTGTTGTATTGCCTTTTACAGCTTGGTTTGTGAGTTATGGGCTCTTCTCATTGCTGAAGGTTGTATGGTGACCTTTTATAGCTTGGTTTGTGAGTTATGGGCTCTTCTCATTGCTGAAGGTTGTATGGTGACCTTTTATAGCTTGGTTTGTGAGTTATGGGCTCTTCTCATTGCTGAAGGTTGTATGTGACCTTTTATAGCTTGGTTTGTGAGTTATGGGCTCTTCTCGTTGTTGAAGGTTGTATGGTGACCTTTTATAGCTTGGTTTGTGAGTTATGGGCTCTTCTCATTGTATGGTTGTATGGTGACCTTTTACGGCTTGGTTTGTGAGTTATGGGCTCTTCTCATTGTTGAAGGTTGTATGGTGACCTTTTACAGCTTGGTTTGTGAGTTATGGGCTCTTCTCATTGCTGAAGGTTGTATGGTGACCTTTTATAGCTTGGTTTGTGAGTTATGGGCTCTTCTCATTGTTGAAGGTTGTAATGTATGGTGACCTTTTATAGCTTGGTTTGTGAGTTATGGGCTCTTCTCATTGTTGAAGGTTGTATGGTGACCCTTTATAGCTTGGTTTGTGAGTTATGGGCTCTTCTCATTGTTGAAGGTTGTATGGTGACCTATGGTTGTATGGTGACCTTTTATAGCTTGGTTTGTGAGTTATGGGTTCTTCTCATTGTTGAAGGTTGTATGGTGACCTATGGTTTCTCCTCATTGTTGAAGGTTGTATGGTGACCTATGGTCGTTACACTAACATCTACATCGTTCTGTCTTTGGTGGATAGTTGTCTCATCGGCAATCATACCATATCTTCTTATTTTATATTGATGAAGGTTTATATGATCACACAACTCAGTGAAAGGCAAAAACAATTAAATTATTGGGGAACATAAAATAAAACAGGATTTTACATTAATGTTTTATAAAATCTATAAAATATTAATAAAAGTTGAAATGCAAATTAGACAATTTAATTGATCTTAATATTTTTTATTTGTTTCTGTCATGGGATGTATGAGAAAGAACTTGAAGAAAGCAGTTTACCAGTTAATTAAATTTTGTTGCAGATGAAAGAGATTTGAGTAGCCATAAGGACATTGATTAGTGTTGGTCTGGTGTATTTTGTTTTATAGAAAGTGACTCAGTGAGGAGGAATAATTGTAATGGAAAATTCATCCTTGGAGACCTTCCAATTTGATAAACTTATAATTGATCAAATTATTTTCAAAGATGATATCAGAAGAAGTAAATAAATAAAGTGAATACAAAATTTAAAAAACAATTAGTGAATCTAAAATCTAAAATCTTTTAGATTCTGTCATTGTTCTGTCTTTCTCTTTTGCACTTAAATCTGTTCCAGTTTTCAATGGGGTAACATATTTATTGCTGAAATACCACCTCATTTAAAGGCAGTTTCTGGTGCTAGTGTTAAAACTCTTTATAGTATAACTAATCGCCGTATTTGAATATCAAAAATAAGACAACGCGTGACCGAACGACGCATGGATTAAACGAGTGCGCAGCAAGAGTTTAATCCATAGCGGCGTTGGTCACAAGTTGTCTTATTTTTGATATTCAAATACGGTGATTAGTTATTCTTTTTATTACATTGGTAAATGGCTTTTTTTATGAAATTAATGAAGAAAATGTAAGGAACTATATCTTTTTCCTACGCATTGACAATTTGTTTTGATCCGACGTTATCGACGTCTTGACAACGCCTATTGTTGTATGACGTCAGAGAGTGAAATAACCACGTTTATTTCACATGTGAAATTATCGGTTTTTATCTAACTGGGAAATCAATGTAATTCATTGCAACCAATGTAATAATTTCCGTTAATTGTTTGGCATAGCTGATTGTTCACCATATTAACAAAGTGTTCAATAGAAGTTTTGATTATCCCATACCCTTGTTTAACTGCTGTATTACTTTTTTTAAAACAGATTTTGAGTATATTACCATGCTTTTTATTAAAAAGATATTTATTAGATGTGATGTATATAAATAACACTGAGAGTACATAAGACACCTACATAAGAAGTAAATGTGTTTTGACTTTGATATTGTGTTAATTCTATAATGAATAGCCTTAATTATGACTTTTATAGGTCTATAAAACTTAACAGAGCTATACTGACTGAAGGAGAAATAACACTTTGTGGATAAAAGCATCTCTGTTTAATGCTTTCCTTTATATTGTATACTCTTCAATGGTTTGTTGTCACCATGTGTACATACTTAAATAAATTCTACTAAATAGAAATACTACTGCAACCAATGTTATGAATAACCGACAAATTGAGTTTATCAAGTAAAGAAAATAAAAGAGTGAATATTTTAAGACAGCAAACCAACAACATAAAAAACCCAAAAAACTACTGTTTTATTAGTGTTGAACTAACATGTTTAGTTTATTGCAATGGAGTTAATGATGCCCCTTTCCTCTCAGTCATTGCTCATTTACCTTGAATGAATATCAAAATATGAATAACACTATTGACAATAAGGTGGCATATATCTCAGTGTCAACAGTATCTTAATATCATCTGACTTCTATATTTGGTGGATAGGGTTCATTTGTCTCCTCAATGACTTAAAGTTGATGTTATGAATGGACATTGTTGGATAGTTGACTTTTTGGCCATCATACCACATCCTTATTTTATATTCCTCATTCTCTCGAAAATGTCAAAGAAAAACTCTGGTTGTTCCCCTTGTATTCATTTGTTGTTTATAAACAAAAAAAATGAAATTCTGTTTTCTTAGGCTTGCAAGAACATACAATTAAATATTTTGTTTTATTTTGCTCAATTGTAGATGACTGTTTAAAAAAAAAAATCATTGGTTTATTTTGATAATTACAAAATTAAATAGAAAAGCTATCTCTAGGCACTCCAGCTTTCCAACAATAATAACTTAACACCATGAAATAGAACAATAGTGCTGAAAGGGGCATTAACATCCACTAATCAATCAGTAAATAATATTCCTGATTCAGCACATCATTCCTTGAAACAGTCTGATATACAAATAGTTGTTCTCTTTTTGTTTATTTCAATAACATGCTGTTTCCATAAATATAATCATGATAATGTTCATGTTAAAGTACACCCACTCTGTGTTAATGTCTGTCTAAAACAAAAGTCTTGTAGTAAATTCAGTAACAACAAATTACTTCACAGCTTCAACACTCTGATCCTATGTTTAACTAATATTCTGAGTTATCTCTGCACCAAAAAAAAAAAATAAGTGTAAATCAAAACCTAGCTTTTTTTCTTTCCAACTATTTGAGTAAACAGACATATTCTTAAAAACCTTTAATGTTTTTTTCGTTTTTCTTTTTTCACCATTCAATATTGGTACAGATCCTTCTCCTGAACTGTGGCATTTGAACTAAGCTTTAAAAAAAAGTTTTGTATTATTGTATCAGAGTATTTACAATTTATTTCAGAGACTAAAAAATGGGTTTCCTCTCATGTGCTTTCAGAAATTGGTCTAAATGCAGGCAAAAGATATTTTCTTCAAATTTTTATGGTTTAAATAAGTGACAAGTTTGTGGTAACATAAGACTTTTTGTCTTTTTCAAAGTAGAACAGCATCTACTCAGGTCAACTATTGGAATGACATGAATTTTGGTAAAACATATTTAAAGGGAACATCTAAGGTTTTGAAATTGAAGTTGTTGAAGGCTGTAAATTAAAGTAGTTGATCTCCCTTTCATAACTGAATTATGTTTTACTGCTGGTACAGTCTTTTTGTCATATACATTTTGTATGATAAAGAGAAAAGCAATCTTTATAACAGAACTTAATCATGTTATGTAATTGTGTAATGAATAATTTAAATGGAGGATTGTTTCTGTAATAAGAGTCTTACTTTGATAGGGGAGTGTGATGCTAAGATAATAGTATAGTTGGAATTGTATTGCATGCATGGTCATTACATCCACATTTAACTAACAATTAGTAGAATGTTTGGGTACATTGAATTATTATGAAGGTTAAAGTTTAAGATAGAGGACAGATTCTTGTGAGAATATCAGCTTCCTCCCTTGTTTGTTTCATTTATTTTGCTGCTGGGATATAGGAGTTTTATTTAACAAATATTTATCTTACAGGAAAAATGTTTATTTTCCAGAATGATGCCTTTTTTCTTCCTAACAATCTGTGAAATATACAAGAAAATGAATTGAAATTACTTTTATATCAGATTGTATATTTTTAAAACAAAAAAAAACAAATTGAAGTATTTTTGATTTGTTATTATGACCTCATCAATCCTCCATGGGTGATTGGATGGTTCCTTGAAGATATACTATAGACAGATGTGTTTGACATTATCATTCAATAAGATAGATATGTATATAGTAATCAAATAGATGTACATCATTCTCTTCTGGTTATCTTGTTCAAACATCTAAAGTCAAACTTTCAATTTCTGTGTTAACAGAAGTTTTAGTTTTTTTTGTTAAATTGATGAGCTTGATCACAGTATCAATGTATCAATGTATCAAAATGTATGATAAGGAGGTTGTGAAGTAAGAAGGATAGGCTACATTAAGTAATTAAAGGGGAAATTACATTTTAGATGTGCCTGTCCAAAGTCAGGAGCCTGTTATTCAATGGTTGTTGTTTGTTGCTGTGCTACATATTTGTTTTTCTTTAACTATTTTGTACATAAATTAAGCTATTTGTTTCTCATTTGATATGTTTTACATTTGTCTTTTTGGGGCTTTTTTTTTTTTTAGCTGATATGGTATTGTCTTTGATCATTGTTGAAAGCAGTAGGGTGAACTATAGTTGTTAGTTTCTGTGTTATTTGTTCTCTTTTCAAGAGTTGTCTCATTGGCAATTATACCACATCTTCTTTTTATATTCATGGAAACATCTACCGATTCTGGGAGCCTCAGTTAAATCAGTGACAGTAGAATCAAAACGGAGGTATTTGGTAGCAATCCTTTTGCTAAGTAAATTTCTAGTTCTTTATGAAGTAGTTGGGGAAGTTATGTTTGTCTTGTTCTTGTCTTTCTTTCCATTTCACGTGTCAGTTTCTCTCCAACTTATGTAATGTCTGCCTCTCTTAAAAAAACAACAGACTTCTTGCAGTAAAATTTGTTTTAGTGCCTAATAATTATCATGCAAGAAGAGGTTTATATTGTATTATATGTATTTTTGATATTTAAATTTGTTTAACAGAGTTTTTATAACCCATCTTTATAGATTAGGGGTGCTTTGAAAACAATTACTGCATCATTTCTGTATTTTATGTTGACTGAAGTTTTTACCATTAGACGTAATTGTATGAAGTGTATCTTTATTCTGCCTACAAGTTGAAGTATCTCAAATTAACTTGGTATAATGATGTTTTATAAGTAAGAGTTAAATCTATACTGACATTTCTTGAATGGTTTTTGAGATTTAAATAAGAAAAAACAAATGCTGCATGCTCCTTTCAAAATGATTTTGTGATAAACCTTAATGTGACTTTGATCACTGGCTTATTGGTTTAGTAGTTAATATAGAGTACAAGCTTGATTTTCAAAAAGATATATCTTATAAGCGTATGTCAATAAAATTTTATTTTTTAAATCTTGAATTTTATCCAGTTTTAGAGTTTAGTTGCCAGGTGTGCATTGATCTTAAAGTATTAAACAGAGATTTATGAAATACATATATTTTGAAACCAATTAAAAGATTATTTTGTACACTTCTAATTTTAAGGTTACCACCATAAGGGTAGTTATGGGTTGTTTGAGAAAGATTAAGATTATGAAAAAATCTTGATATTTATAAGTAAAGAAGAGTTTTTAGAATAAGATCAGCTAATGTGATAAGCTGTATAATAAACTTTTCTTCAGAATACCAACTGAGGCAGAGGACTCTTCCTCAACTGCAATCAGTTCATTCAGTGATGAGGCTATGGCTTGATGGGAATTACAGAGACAAAAAAATATTGCTGAGAACTTCATTATTTCTGCATCAATTCCTTAAGTACACCAAAAAATGTGCTGTACATTAGTAGAAACCTAAACAAACTACAAACTTGACAGAGGAAAAAGAATTCCTGTTTATATTAATGAGTTTATGATGTTTTTGATTCAGTATGAGGGGGTGGTTTATAATGTTCTATGGTTTCCTGTACAGGCTGACTACTAGACTATTTTCAGTGATTGTGTCTGGGAGATTTTCATACAAAATCAGTTTACAAAATTTTATTGATACTAGAAAATTCTGTTTGATCATTAGATGTAATGTTAAGATGTTGATAGAATGATTGTTGATATATTATATTAATATTCAGTGTTATATCATATCTACATGGAACTGCCATGCTTAATTGTCTTCAAAACAATTATTACATTCAGGTGCCATCTCAATGAAAGTAGTTTGGTGTTTTACTTACATAACTGAAGGCCACTTGTTCAGGGTTATTTATGTTGATGGACACTGGAAATAACTTAAATCAAAGTTACAATGTTATTTTCCAAAGTTTTAAAATTATTTCCGTTCTGGCATCAGTGTTTTACATCATTGTCAGGGGCGGATCCAGCCATTTTAAAAAGGGGGGTTCCTAACCCAGGACAAAGGGGGGGTTCCAATTACATGTCCACATTCAAATGCATTGATCGTCCAAAAAAAAGGGGGGTTCCAACCCCCGGAACCCCCCCCTCTGGATCCGCGCCTGATTGTACTGGCTTATATAAGTCATGTGATCTCACCCATGGATGTACTATGAATGTTTACCAATGGTGGATGACTTGTATTTAGATGCTTTGGTTCACCCTTTGTTTGACAGCCTCATTATACAGAGTTTCCTGTCCACTCAGTTTTATTGTCGTTCTCCTTGATAGTCACCATTGTTCATAAAAGGAAATAATGACTACATACTTAACATATGTGACCTGTTTAAATCCATAAATAAGGAAAGAGTTTTCTGAACATCAGCTACATGTTTTATGTTAAAAAATTATATATATATATATATATATAATAATCCACTTTTTAAGATACATTGTATGGAGCAACAACACCATTATAATAAATTATAAACAGAAATTCTTACACAAAATGAAAACATTATGAGTTTTGATGAGGGGCATGTATAAAGTCATGCTTATGAAACACAAAGGATATAATACTACATAAGTTGTCTATTGATGTATGCACAGTGACACAGCCCTTATTTGATAGTGTCTTTTCTTCAGGACACTTTGTATGCAATGCTTTTATAATCCACATTTGTTTATTTTGATTTTATCATTTTCAGGTCTTTTGAGAGGATCAGCTATTGGTGGACCAAGAAAAGTTGTTTCTCAAATCTATGAACATGTGGCTGTGCCACTCAAAAGGACAGGTGGTAAGAGGACCTCACTGCCGCTAAGCAACATGACCTTTGAACCTGTAATGGAGAGAGAAGAAGATGGAGGCCATGACAAGAGACTAGAAATTGATAAGTCACATGACTTGAGACCCGTAAATCTCTCAGGAATGAAGGAGGATAGCTCATTTGATGATAAAGATGAATGGGACCAGGTAGGCTATAGTTTGGAATATCACTTATTAAGACCATGACTTGTAAACACAGAATGTTAAATAGATGGCAAACGTTTTGACATGCAAAAAAAAACAACAAAACATGTATACAACTTGTCTGTTTTATAAGCTACACAACTAAAATGAAAAAATGAAATCTATGTGCAGGGGAAGGACTCTTTCTGAAATACCAATGTACAAAATTAAACATATTTCAAAAACTAATAGCTCTAATCGAAATGTTTTCTAGCATATTGCAGACGTTTATTCTTTTCTCCTTTTTCTAATTTAAATTTTTTAAAGGGAAATATTTACAGTATTTGTAATAAGAAGAAATTTATCTGCCAGTCTATATAGATAATTCATATTGAGTAATTATTGACCTGATTTACCATTTACAGATAGCAGACATTGTCTCAAGTTTTGGAGGGAAACTGTCTCATGATGAATCTGTGTCTGTTACTGACACTGACATGAACCATCTTTTAGAAGGTACAAACGGTCAGATGATCCTGAACAGTGACTGGTTCCTGGTTGACTGATTTAATGTTTTGTTGCCTTGCTTGAATATTTGCTTGAGAAATGATTTTATCAAGCCAATTCTTCTGCTCTTTAACACAGAACCATCAGTGCTTTAACCAAAAGAGTAACAGCTTAAAATATTAATTTAATGGAAGTTATTTGGCAATCAGTGTTCTAGATAGGATTAAAGGTCAAAGGGGCACAGTTTTATGATAAAGGGCAGGTTAGCATGTTTCTTGTTTGAAAATTGGCAACTTTATCATGTTTATACATAAACAAATTAACCACAAATTTAATTGATTATAAATGAATGTTTTTTTTATGGATTTGTTTATAATTTAATTAAAAAAGCTTATTCTAAAGCTTGAATACATTTTTTTCTCATTGAAAAGTATGTTCCATCCAATACAAATATACAGAGGGGTGCAGCCCCCTTTATTCAGGGCTTAAGCTAGAACACTGGCAATGCTTTAGACTCAAATAGAATTGCTTACTGCAAGGGCTTTGGCTTCACTGAATTGCGTCTAATATATCAGCCAATTAATTTGACTTTAAGTAATAGATTTAAAGAATGTGCAAACACAAGTAAAATGGCAGAAAGAATTTAGACAGACAAATTAATGAGCAGGAAATATTAGGGGAACGAAATACATCAACATATTTGACATTTCTCTTGGCAATTCTGTCTGGTAAAATAATTTGTAAAAAATCCCATTACATAATATACATCTGTGTTTATATAGCTAAGAACTGGCTTTATAAAACAGAATGACTTTCTATACATTTTAGGTGGAATGTTTACGAAGTTTAAGCATGTTGGGTATAATGTTCTTTCTAAAGATCAGCCTTTCTTGAATGTTTTAGACCTAGCATGTTAAATCACTTTCCACTTCTTACAGGTACAGAATCAGCATGAATGCCTGTTTAGGGATGCACCTGGGAGGGATTTGTTAAAGTATCAATACTGTTGGCTCCTAACCTTTTTTCACATGTTGCCTCTCAGATTGGTCTGTAAAATATCCTCATGATCCTAGGTGCATTCCAGTTGATTTTCACAAATTATAGTTTATCACACTTGCATTACACTTTAAATGATATAAGTATCTGTTCAGTGAATCACAGTTTAATTAAAGGATCCCTGTATTTGTAGCTGAGACTTTAAGAGATTCTAAAATACTTTCTATCAGATTTTTACTAGGCTTAAAAGAGTCATTGGATTTTTACTCACAAATTCAGCATTTAAATTTCTTTGACAAGCAAATTTCTGTCCCAACCAACAAACTATCATTTTAGATTGAAAGAAAAATTCTCTAACCATCCTCTGAAATCTTTAAGTGACATAATTGATACATTATTATGTTCTGAAATATGCATCACATTTAAAAAAAAATAATCAATTTAGCATATTTTCAAAAGAGGGATGTCTTTTCATGTGAAATTTATATTTAAAGCAATTTTCAACAAGAATTCAAAATTTCTTAAATGTTGCAAGTGTGGTAGATATGAATTTGTAGTGACTTCTTCATCTTCCATTACTTTGAAGAAAACAACAGGATTTTAAAAAAATCTTATAAATAAAAAGATAATTTAAATTATTAAAGATTTTGTTTATCTTTATAAGTTTAAGTGTAATGATCTAATAAGTCGAGTGATAATATCTACAACTAAAATTGTGTTTAATCAGGAAATCTGTCCTTTATTCAAGTATCAGCCCTGATGTCCTGTTGTCTTCTGCTTGTATGCATGTCTCTGGAATGTTTTAAATTTATACAAATCTTGTAACAAAATCTAAGAGATGGATCGGATTTCTGTAAACATTTCTGACCAAAAAGTAAGTCTTTAAAAGTATTATGAAAAGATTAATTTGAAATTTGAAAAAAAAAATAACATGCTAATATTTTATGGGCTAAACTTCTTTTCCTATCTTTAGATTAAAATTTTTATGTTCACTTAGAATTTGTTTACAAGATTAAATTTTGAATGTGGTAGATTTACTGGGATCAAAAATAAATAATTGTAACACTTTGAGATTAAAGAAAGGATAGAAAATATAAATATTTTTGAATCCTAATAAAGATTATATTTTTGCTCTCTGTAAGTATTGACTTAGTTGACCCCCCTCTGGCATGTAACTATCACTATTCTCTAGATTGCTGACATTATGGCCTCCTTTGGTTCAGGGATAGAAAGAGAATCAGTGTTTGTTGAAAAGTTTGAAGCTTTGTTTACTAAACATCTGGCTGCTCCAGGTAATTTACTTACAGCTAAGCATCTGGCTGCTCCAGGTAATTTACTTACAGCTAAACATCTGGCTGTTACAGGTAATTTACTTACAGCTAAGCATCTGGCTGCTCCAGGTAATTTACTTACAGTGAATAATTTCAGGCTATTTCACATTGTTTGACTTCCTGTTATCATCTTAATCTAGAACCACAGCAACCAAATAAAACACATCAACCATTACAGCTTAATTTAGATCTAAAGCTTGAGTTTCTGCCTAACGTTTGGCATAGCATTGGCTTTATGCAGCTTACAGCATTATTCCAAGTTCTTAGTACATCAATTAGTGCACACATGATATCAAGTTTTGTGTTTGTTAAGTGTAAGTAATCACAATTAAATTTAGAGATGCACATAGTGAATTATTAGGCTGAATTTGATTGTACAAACATTGTGAATTTTTAGAGCCAAAGTAATTTTTAGAGCCAAATTACTAATAATAAGGTTTCATTTGAAGTATTTGATTTTATTGTTAGAACATTTTACTACTTTTTCAATACTTTTAAACTTGATATAATGAACAATCATTTAAGATATCAGGCAGGCATCATATGAGACAGCAATCAATCAAGACAATAAAACCAAATCAAACAACGGGAGGTCAATATTGAGTTTTTATGGTCAAATTCGCAAAATTAGAAACGGTAAATGGCAAATACTTTATTCAGTACCATTTCTAAAACTGCTTTTAGTAAGGACGATTGCATTTTGTTGTCTGCTTTTGGTAAGGACGAATGTATTTTGTTGTCTAGTATTTCTATAAAGTACACACTGGGATGCTCAACTATCAAATAAATCCCCCCATAAATGTTTAAATTTATACACAACATTCAGAATCATATGATATGAAAATACAGCCATTGTTAAACGTATTCCATCTGGTGTCTATCTACAGAATAAGATGAATATAGAGCTGCTAGATACTAACTCTTATATATGTTCTGTTCACAGGTTCCAATCCCTCAATCCATAGTGTTGGAGAATGGCTGGAGTCCCTTAGTTTGGGACAGTATGAAAATACTCTGTATGCTAATGGTTTTGATGATACAGATTTTCTGGTAAGGCAGCTGTTTAACTTGTTTAAGGTTTTATTGAGCCATAGAAACAAAATTCACCTTAAACACAAAAAATGTCAACACACTGAAAATATAAAGGACATACTAAAAACACTGACGACTGATGGCAGGAGGTTTGCCCCTAGCAGAAATACGACCAGATCATATCTAGTTATTACACAAGCAAACACACAGCAACACAGTAAAACTCAGTTCAAAGGGAGTGTGAGTCTCATGTTTAATGTAGGAACAAACAATGATTACTGATTTATTCAATTTTTTTACCATTGTACACATACAAAACTGATGTTGTATTTTAAGGGAGAGAAAATAATGGAAGAACAAGATCTGGATTCTATAGGTATCTCAACAGCTGATCACAGAAAGAAGATACTGGACCAAGCTAAGAGACTTCCACAGATTAAACCTATAAGTATGTAGCATAGGGTCTAATATAAATGTTGGGGCTGGGGTAATAAGATACTGGACCAAGCTAAGAGACTTCCACAGATTAAACCTATAAGTATGTAGCATAGGGTCTAATATAAATGTTGGGGCTGGGGTAATAAGATACTGGACCAGGCTAAGAGACTTCCACAGATTAAACCTATAAGTATGTAGCATAGGGTCTAATATAAATGTTGGGTCTGGGGTAATAAGATACTGGACCAAGCAAAGAGACTTCCACAGATTAAACCTATAAGTATGTAGCATAGGGTCTAATATAAATGTTGGGGCTGTGGTAATAAGATACTGGACCAAGCAAAGAGACTTCCACAGATTAAACCTATAAGTATGTAGCATAGGGTCTAATATAAATGTTGGGTCTGGGGTAATAAGATACTGGACCAAGCAAAGAGACTTCCACAGATTAAACCTATAAGTATGTAGTATAGGGTCTAATATAAATGTTGGGGCTGGGGTAATAAGATACTGGACCAAGCAAAGAGACTTCCACAGATTAAACCTATGAGTATGTAGCATAGGGTCTAATATAAATGTTGGGTCTGGGGTAATAAGATACTGGACCAAGCAAAGAGACTTCCACAGATTAAACCTATAAGTATGTAGTATAGGGTCTAATATAAATGTTGGGGCTGTGGTAATAAGATACTGGACCAAGCAAAGAGACTTCCACAGATTAAACCTATAAGTATGTAGCATAGGGTCTAATATAAATGTTGGGGCTGGGGTAATGAGATACTGGACCAAGCAAAGAGACTTCCACAGATTAAACCTATAAGTATGTAGTATAGGGTCTAATATAAATGTTGGGGCTGGGGTAATAAGATACTGGACCAAGCAAAGAGACTTCCACAGATTAAACCTATAAGTATGTAGCATAGGGTCTAATATAAATGGTGGGGCTGGGGTAATGAGATACTGGACCAGGCAAAGAGACTTCCACAGATTAAACCTATAAGTATGTAGCATAGGGTCTAATATAAATGTTGGGTCTGGGGTAATGAGATACTGGACCAGGCAAAGAGACTTCCACAGATTAAACCTATAAGTATGTAGTATAGGGTCTAATATAAATGTTGGGGCTAGGGTAATAAGATACTGGACCAAGCTAAGAGACTTCCACAGATTAAACCTATAAGTATGTAGTATAGGGTCTAATATAAATGTTGGGGCTGGGGTAATAAGATACTGGACCAAGCAAAAAGACTTCCACAGATTAAACCTATAAGTATGTAACATAGGGTCTAATATAAATGTTGGGGCTGGGGTAATGAGATACTGGACCAGACAAAGAGACTTCCACAGATTAAACCTATAAGTATGTAGCATAGGGTCTAATATAAATGTTGGGGCTGGGGTAATAAGATACTGGACCAAGCAAAGAGACTTCCACAGATTAAACCTATAAGTATGTAGCATAGGGTCTAATATAAATGTTGGGGCTGGGGTAATAAGATACTGGACCAAGCAAAAAGACTTCCACAGATTAAACCTATAAGTATGTAGCATAGGGTCTAATATAAATGTTGGGGCTGTGGTAATAAGATACTGGACCAAGCAAAGAGACTTCCACAGATTAAACCTATAAGTATGTAGTATAGGGTCTAATATAAATGTTGGGGCTGGGGTAATAAGATACTGGACCAAGCTAAGAGACTTCCACAGATTAAACCTATAAGTATGTAGCATAGGGTCTAATATAAATGGTGGGGCTGGGGTAATGAGATACTGGACCAAGCAAAGAGACTTCCACAGATTAAACCTATAAGTATGTAGTATAGGGTCTAATATAAATGTTGGGGCTGGGGTAATAAGATACTGGACCAAGCAAAGAGACTTCCACAGATTAAACCTATAAGTATGTAGTATAGGGTCTAATATAAATGTTGGGGCTGGGGTAATAAGATACTGGACCAAGCAAAGAGACTTCCACAGATTAAACCTATAAGTATGTAGCATAGGGTCTAATATAAATGTTGGGTCTGGGGTAATAAGATACTGGACCAAGCTAAGAGACTTTCACAGATTAAACCTATAAGTATGTAGCATAGGGTCTAATATAAATGTTGGGGCTGGGGTAATGAGATACTGGACCAAGCAAAGAGACTTCCACAGATTAAACCTATAAGTATGTAGCATAGGGTCTAATATAAATGTTGGGGCTGGGGTAATGAGATACTGGACCAAGCTAAGAGACTTCCACAGATTAAACCTATAAGTATGTAGTATAGGGTCTAATATAAATGTTGGGGCTGTGGTAATAAGATACTGGACCAAGCAAAGAGACTTCCACAGATTAAACCTATAAGTATGTAGCATAGGGTCTAATATAAATGTTGGGGCTGGGGTAATAAGATACTGGACCAAGCAAAGAGACTTCCACAGATTAAACCTATAAGTATGTAGCATAGGGTCTAATATAAATGTTGGGGCTGGGGTAATGAGATACTGGACCAAGCTAAGAGACTTCCACAGATTAAACCTATAAGTATGTAGTATAGGGTCTAATATAAATGTTGGGGCTGTGGTAATAAGATACTGGACCAAGCAAAGAGACTTCCACAGATTAAACCTATAAGTATGTAGCATAGGGTCTAATATAAATGTTGGGGCTGGGGTAATAAGATACTGGACCAAGCAAAGAGACTTCCACAGATTAAACCTATAAGTATGTAGCATAGGGTCTAA
The DNA here is from genome assembly GCF_965363235.1 of Mytilus galloprovincialis. Taxonomy (NCBI): domain Eukaryota; kingdom Metazoa; phylum Mollusca; class Bivalvia; order Mytilida; family Mytilidae; genus Mytilus; species Mytilus galloprovincialis. The sequence continues at coordinate 1,588,737 of NC_134844.1, forward strand.
TATAAATGTTGGGTCTGGGGTAATAAGATACTGGACCAAGCTAAGAGACTTTCACAGATTAAACCTATAAGTATGTAGCATAGGGTCTAATATAAATGTTGGGGCTGGGGTAATGAGATACTGGACCAAGCAAAGAGACTTCCACAGATTAAACCTATAAGTATGTAGTATAGGGTCTAATATAAATGTTGGGGCTGGGGTAATAAGATACTGGACCAAGCAAAGAGACTTCCACAGATTAAACCTATAAGTATGTAGCATAGGGTCTAATATAAATGTTGGGGCTGGGGTAATGAGATACTGGACCAAGCTAAGAGACTTCCACAGATTAAACCTATAAGTATGTAGTATAGGGTCTAATATAAATGTTGGGGCTGTGGTAATAAGATACTGGACCAAGCAAAGAGACTTCCACAGATTAAACCTATAAGTATGTAGCATAGGGTCTAATATAAATGTTGGGGCTGGGGTAATAAGATACTGGACCAAGCAAAGAGACTTCCACAGATTAAACCTATAAGTATGTAGCATAGGGTCTAATATAAATGTTGGGGCTGGGGTAATGAGATACTGGACCAAGCTAAGAGACTTCCACAGATTAAACCTATAAGTATGTAGTATAGGGTCTAATATAAATGTTGGGGCTGTGGTAATAAGATACTGGACCAAGCAAAGAGACTTCCACAGATTAAACCTATAAGTATGTAGCATAGGGTCTAATATAAATGTTGGGGCTGGGGTAATAAGATACTGGACCAAGCAAAGAGACTTCCACAGATTAAACCTATAAGTATGTAGCATAGGGTCTAATATAAATGTTGGGTCTGGGGTAATGAGATACTGGACCAAGCAAAGAGACTTCCACAGATTAAACCTATAAGTATGTAGCATAGGGTCTAATATAAATGTTGGGGCTGGGGTAATAAGATACTGGACCAGGCAAAGAGACTTCCACAGATCAAACCTATAAGTATGTAGCATAGGGTCTAATATAAATGGTGGGGCTGGGGTAAGAAGATACTGGACCAAGCAAAGAGACTTCCACAGATTAAACCTATAAGTATGTAGCATAGGGTCTAATATAAATGTTGGGGCTAGGGTAATAAGATACTGGACCAGACAAAGAGACTTCCACAGATTAAACCTATAAGTATGTAGCATAGGGTCTAATATAAATGTTGGGTCTGGGGTAATAAGATACTGGACCAAGCAAAGAGACTTCCACAGATTAAACCTATAAGTATGTAGTATAGGGTCTAATATAAATGTTGGGGCTGGGGTAATAAGATACTGGACCAAGCAAAGAGACTTCCACAGATTAAACCTATAAGTATGTAGCATAGGGTCTAATATAAATGGTGGGGCTGGGGTAATGAGATACTGGACCAGGCAAAGAGACTTCCACAGATTAAACCTATAAGTATGTAGCATAGGGTCTAATATAAATGTTGGGGCTGGGGTAATGAGATACTGGACCAAGCTAAGAGACTTCCACAGATTAAACCTATAAGTATGTAGTATAGGGTCTAATATAAATGTTGGGGCTGTGGTAATAAGATACTGGACCAAGCAAAGAGACTTCCACAGATTAAACCTATAAGTATGTAGCATAGGGTCTAATATAAATGTTGGGGCTGGGGTAATGAGATACTGGACCAAGCAAAGAGACTTCCACAGATTAAACCTATAAGTATGTAGCATAGGGTCTAATATAAATGTTGGGGCTGGGGTAATAAGATACTGGACCAGGCAAAGAGACTTCCACAGATCAAACCTATAAGTATGTAGCATAGGGTCTAATATAAATGGTGGGGCTGGGGTAAGAAGATACTGGACCAAGCAAAGAGACTTCCACAGATTAAACCTATAAGTATGTAGCATAGGGTCTAATATAAATGTTGGGGCTAGGGTAATAAGATACTGGACCAGACAAAGAGACTTCCACAGATTAAACCTATAAGTATGTAGCATAGGGTCTAATATAAATGTTGGAGCTGGGGTAATAAGATACTGGACCAGGCAAAGAGACTTCCACAGATCAAACCTATAAGTATGTAGCATAGGGTCTAATATAAATGTTGGGGCTGGGGTAATAAGATACTGGACCAGGCAAAGAGACTTCCACAGATTAAACCTATAAGTATGTAGCATATGGTCTAATAAAAACTATTGGCACGGGGGTAATAAGATATAAAACCAAGCAAAAAGACTTCCACAGATTAAAGCTATAAGTATGTAGTATAAGATGTTATATAAATTATTGTGAAGTATAATATTTAAGTTAAATTTTAAATATTTAAAATGCTCGGCAAGCCTCTCGTTTTAAATTTGAAAATTTAACTGTCTCGAGTGGATAAATATCGTATCACACTCGATGCAGTGGTAGAATCTATATTTATCCATATACATGTATACGTTGGGGGAAGGGGGGGAATCACAATTCACATTTAAAGGTAGATAAATGTCTTTTTCTGAGCGTTTTTTATAAATCAAGGGCAGATAATTACACATATTTTGATAAGACAAGTTGTGTGTTTGGAATTTTTCAAGAAAATAAGGCTAAATTGCATCAGGCAGATGAGGGATATAGGCTTTTAAGTTTCTAGTTTCTCAAGCATAAGGATAATGTTTTTAAAGCTCTTTATAATAATTACAGATGCTGATTGTCCACCAGTATCCCTGGAGGTTTGGCTCAACAGTTTACGTTTACCTCAATACCTAGATAAATTTATTACTCTCTTTATAATAATTACAGATGCTGATAGTCCACCAGTATCCCTGGAGGTTTGGCTCAACAGTTTACGTTTACCGCAATACCTAGATAAATTTATTTCTCACAAATATAATACAATGGAGAGAGTTCTACAAGTCTGGGAGCTTGACCTCAGTACAGTAAGTAAAATGTAGAGAGTGAAAAAAGCTTAGTTTAAAAGTAGTTGTTCTGACAGTGGTGAATCTCAACTACTTAGAAGGAGTGTTCATTTACAAAACCATAATCACATTATATACTGTTGATTCAGTTATTTTTTGTGGGTACCAATCAGTGGATTGAACAAAACTTACACTTCCGTGGACATTGAATTTCGTGGATCTGCCAAGTCTGCATACAAGCCTATGGAAAATTTGTATTTCATGGACATTTAATTTTGTGGTTCACCTGTACCTAAGAAATCCATATAAAATTGTTATCCAACGAATAATAATGATTCCACAGTAACTGAGAACAAAAGCAAGTTGATTCAGTGATCATTTTGTGATTCTTGGACTTTTAAGTTTCAGATATTTTATTTTGTTTCATTTTACAGACAAATTCTTAATTCTATTACATTGCTCATTGAGGCATTAGTGGCATTAACTCGCTGCCCTGAGTATGTTGAGTATAGACTCATAGTACCACAGGAATTATACATGATTGTACTTGTATGCCTTAGTGCTGTCTATATGTAATGTCATGGTATCTTTGTGTATACATCATTGTCATTCATTCATTAAATCATTTATTTGCAAACTTGCCTTTTTCCACTTTATACACAAAACGCATCCAACAATAAGACAAATGAAATATAAGAAATATAGAAGATGTCAGGTATTGGTCAATGAGACAGCAGAAATATAGAAGATGTCAGGTATTGGTCAATGAGACAGCAGAAATATAGAAGATGTCAGGTATTGGCCAATGAGACAGAAGAAATATAGAAGATGTCAAGTATTGACCAATGAGACGGCAGAAATATAGAAATATAGATGTCAGGTATTGGCCAATGAGACAGAAGAAATATAGAAATATAGATGTCAGGTATTGGCCAATGAGACAGAAGAAATATAGAAGATGTCAAGTATTGGCCAATGAGACGGCAGAAATATAGAAATATAGATGTCAGGTATTGGCCAATGAGACAGAAGAAATATAGAAATATAGATGTCAGGTATTGGCCAATGAGACAGCAGAAATATAGAAGATGTCAGGTATTGGCCAATGAGACCGCAACCAATTGACAAAAATACATTAAAAAATATATCTAAATAGCAACATACAGTCTTCAACAATAGACGAGTGTCCTTACAATGAGTTAACCTCTAAATCAGTTGTTGTGTATACTAACTTTCTTTATTGTTTACAGGTTTTAGATATCTCATCAATAGGTCACAGGAAGAGAATATTGGCCTCATTAGGAGACAGATCTCCTCCAGAAAGACAATTTGCTTCATTGGTAAACACATTTATTAATAAGCCATGTGTCAAATTAATCAAAATGTGAAACAGGGTATACCCAAACTCTACAACTTTAATTTTGTTTAATGATCAAAATTGTTAAACTTGTGTCAATGTAAAAGTCTGGTGCTGGGTTGGTTTTGCTGTGATACATCTTAAGTTGATTCAATAAGATTTCAGAGCATCTAACATGATGTAGAGTTGAAATAATGGTGCTATTGCTTTGATATACTGGTTATTTATAAAAGTTTACAAGAGTTATTGGACTTATTCATAATTTACTTTTTAACTTTTGAATGCTTTTAAAACAAGGATTTTGTAATAACAAATATTAAAATCTTAGAAAAAAAGGTTTGCTCTTAATAAATAGAACATACTATGAATTCATTTATATTAGTTGCAACCAAATTTTGTTGACTGAGAAAAATTGTATTTTCCTTGATTTTGTATTTTGTGATTTTGTCTAAGTTTGCATTTAAATTGGTATAGATTCTCAATTCTTTAGATACCATATGAATAAAAACAGATGTGTAGTCTGTGTCAATAAAGCAGCAATACAAATAAATATCAGACTTCTAAAGCAATGTATAGATATACATAATTTTTTTAAGCATGGCAAGTTATATCTAATTTGTAAAGTAAAAAGTTACGGTTAACTGAACTATGTAAAGTGAACAAAACTACTGACACTATCCCTTATTCTGTCTCTTTCAACAATTGTATTACAATTCAAACAGAGTTTAAAACAGTGGGGTCTACAGTTGTCAAATATTGTGTTTAGGTTGCACCAGCAAGACTCTTTTGTGTAAACAGTTTATTTGAAATCCATATCTGTTTTAAGTCTGTTATCAACAATCGAAGAGTCCAATTCATATTAAAAAATGCATGCATTTTTTAAGATTATTTTAAAGGTCATCATTTGAAAACTTGAGCAAGCAGAAGCAAAAGTATACAAGCGATAGTTTGTCAAGTGTTTTACAAGTTTTATGGAGATATTTCTTAAGGGGAGGTAATTCTTTACAAATCTTTTTGCTTGTACAGATATTATACCAAAGTTAAAACAGCAAATCTAACAAGGAGCAGAAAAATGTTTTATTAAGTTATGTCTTACATTTATGAATTATTTATTTATTTATTTATTTATTTATTTATTTATTTATTTATTTATTTATTTATTTATTTATTTATTATTTATTTATTTATTTATTTATTTACAGAAAAAGAAGAGTAGAGTAGAAGACAACCAAGACAAGAAATCTCCATTTACAGACATTAACCTGTTCAAAGATTATACTAAAGTAAAACCATTAACCTCAACCTCTGAAGAGGAAAAGTCTTCCAAACCTCAGACTCCCTCGGTGGAAAATAGTGATAATGACGAAGTCTTCCATAACAATGTCCAGGTATACACTTGAAATTCTAATGTTTTGGTCCTCACAGGAACATATATATTGACTGGGCTCAACACTACCTAATTGTTACCTTTTTTATCGTCAGGTCATAGGTTATAAAGATATGATATGGTAATGGACATGTGTTAAAAATTAAATGTACTGGTATAATCCTAATACTTTCAGATAATATCAATAAAATGTTATTCAAACTAGTTTTAAAGTGATGCCAGTGTATCAAACGTGTAATCTGTCACTTCAAAGTTGTTAAAATTACATTCAATTTATCATAGAATGTTACAGAATGCAAACAGGGTAATACAATAAGTGGCACCAATTGCATTCCTAAATTCTAAAACAAAACACTTCCTATCAAATAAATCGCACTTATTTTGGTAATTTTATATGACAAAATATATCTACTTTATGATAAAACTTGTATTTATTTACAATTATAATTATGTGGTTGATTTATTGAGCAGTTTCAATAATTTTTCAGTCAGATGCCACTAAAATCAATAATTCTTGTGAAGTTTTGTGGCGTCCGAAAATTTATCAATTTTATACTGAAAAGCCTATTAGATTCATTCCCCGTTAGATATACTGTTCCCAGATCCTTTTTAACACAGATAAAACTAAACATGAGCGCAAACAAAATTTTTGCTTTGTATATTGGTATCATATCATCAGCATTGTCGTCTTCGTCCGAAGACACTTGGTTTACGAACAATAACTTTAGTTAAGTGAATGGATTTCTATGAAATTAAGACCCAAGGTTTGAAAGGTTATGGTTCCAACAGATTAGGAACAAGGGGCCCAAAAGGGGTCAAAATAAGTATTTTTAGTTTCCAGACAATAACTTATGTGTAAATGAATGGATCCGTCTGAAATTTGACCACACGTTTCCATTCAATAAAAGGAAGGCTGGTATTGATTTTGGGGGTTATGGCCCAAATTGTTTAGGAATTAGGGGCCAAAAACAATACTTTTCTAATACTTTGTATAAATTGCTTATTTACCAATTTCAATGGGGTTTTATTCTTGAATTCTTGGGGTTCTTAAATATGCTGAATCTAATCGTGTATTAAGTTTTTGGAATTTGGTCCCTGTTTTTAAATGGGCCTATTGAGGTCCAAAGGGTTCAAAATTAAACTTTGTTTGATTTCATCAAAAAATTGAATTAATGAGGTTCTATGATATGCAGAATCTAACCGTGTATTTAGATTTTGAATTTTGGGTTCTGTTTTCAAATTGGTATAAAGCAGCACCCTGTGGAGCATCTGGTTGGTTGTTGATTTGATTTTACTGTAAATGTTGTCCATGTTATATAAAACCAATTTCTATGTTTTTTTCAGGGTAAGAGCATCAAGGACTCATCGATACACATCCGACCTCCACACCAAGCCAATACAACAGCTCCTATAAAACAATGGAGACATCGACCTGAGATGTTAATCAAAGGATGTTGTAACTATACAGCACAGGTAAGTTGAAGTGGCGACATCTACCTGAAATATTTGATTCTATAACACAGATATGTTACATCTATTGGCTGATACCATACCATTAAATGGACAAAAATACTGAAGAAAACTGCATCTTTGTCTATTGGCTGAGTAAATTGCAATGACATCTATTAAGATAAGATATGAATTTTTTTTTAATAAAATGTCACGTTTTGATTTTACACAATATAAGGGTGTAAATTGATAATATTGTGGTATGTCTTTTAAATTTAGGACAGGTAGCATCCTTTCTATTACATTTACAAATTTTATCCCTACTTTTGAGATAAACAAAACATTGTATGATTGCATACTACATTCAATACATGCTATCCATGAGAAATTTATTAATGAATTTTATTCTCAGATATTCAAGTTTGAAATTCTTAATTAGAAAATTGTGCATGGTGCATGAATGTATAATGTGTTTTATAAATTTATATCTGTATTGGTATTGTGTCTGTAATATTTTAAGTGAAGTTATCTCCCTTTGTCCATCATTGTAGTTGGACCTATTCTTAAATGCATGCTATCTGTACACTTCATTGTTTGATTTTTTGCTGTTTCTGGTTTGATGATATTTACTCAGAATTGTGAACTTCCATGTTTCTGTTTTTGGACACTCTTCTCTAGATCATACAGTTTAGAACTCTTCTCTAGATCATACAGTTTAGAATATATAAACAAGTTATTTGTTTTAAATTTACATTTGATTGTTTCTGTATATTTTCAGTATCTTGGATCAACCTTGGTCAAAGAATTAACTGGTACGAGTTCTACAATAGAAGGCATCACAAAGTTAAAGGTAGGTTTATATTCTTTATAAGGTAATGCTCCTAATAATAAAGTGGTACTGGTAGTTAATTTGCTAGAACAAATCTTGAATAATGCTTGCCTTTATCACATTATGTGTGCATTTGTTTTGCATAGCAAAGCAGCAACTTTACAGAGCAGGTTAGGCCTAGTGGTCACATAAATTTCAAGAACAATTATTATACTCCAAATAAGAATTCTACCAATCAAATTCAAGATTCAGTTTTTCAAGCTCAAATTTGGACTGAGTAAGGTTTGTGGCGGAGAGTCCAGAAAGTTTATAATGTGAGAATTTTGTTTTCACAATTAATGGGCATTATACTCATTTATTGATAAAGGATATAGAATAGTGGATATATTTGTTCGTTAATGTTATAAAGGTAGTATAATTCAAGATTTCTTTTCTGGTTTTCAAGAAAAATTGTGTTTGCAATTTGTTAGAATGTATAGCTAGAAATTAGAGCTGCTAAATAAAAAAATTAGTTGGAATTAAATTATATTTAAGACTTCATTCAAGTTTAAATGGAGCTTCATTTAGAGAACAGCCTTAAGTAGCTATTAATTGCATCACATGTTATTAATTTTCCTTTATTTTAATGTAACAATTTTGTTTAATTACTAACAGACTAAGTTTAAGAGGAAAATCCAGGTTGGTTGTAAATATCAGTTGGTGTCAGAAGATGTCTGCATGTTTTTAACCTTGTTTAAATCTTAAATTGTTTTGTTACAATATTTAAATATTATAAATCTATCCTTTAATCCCCTCACCCAATATATTTTCACTTTTAGTTAGTTTTATGTTGTTTCAGTTTGTTATATTTTTTTCAACTTTTCCCTTTTTCACATTTTTTGTTTTTTTCTAAATCCGATCGAGTAACCTCCCTTGTGCCATATTTCATGTTCTCTGTATCATGTTGTGAAATCTACCATCTTGTTTAAAAACAGTTTAACCATGTTTACATTCAGTTCTGTTCAGTTTCTTGTATTTTCTTCCATTAATTTTAAAAAATATAAAGTTCAACTTCTGATGATAGAAATGGGAATGAAAAGAATAATCTGTTTCACAAAAGATTGCCGTTTTGAAAAGCAGGGGTTTAGTAATTGAAATATTGATATGTTCTGTCTATTCAGTGCATAGAGAATAATACACGGATTTTGCCATGTTTTATATGCTTTATCATATATTTCAACAAAAGAGTATTATATTATATGAACTGTTTTCTGATCCATAGCACTGGGTTACCTTGAGTTCTACTTTTGTTTTGTTTCAAAGGCCTTAAAAGAACTGCCTAATTATTTATCTGTAGCTCCTGGGTTACCTTACAATTTACGTGCTGTTTTTTTTTAAATATTTGGTTTATTACTGTATTTTTTTGTGTGTTTTGTATTTTTTATAGATCAATTTAGTGTGCCAAAAAATATGAAAAATTGACGTTTGTGGCGTCACATACCAAACAATGACGTCATTCAATAAATTGCGTCATGCCCAAATGACCGTTCTATTGGACCTATTTTGAGGAAAATTTTTCTTAAGCAAAAAAAAAAAAAAGATGGTAAAAAAAAATTAATTAAAAAATAAAAAAAAAAAAGAAGTAGGGGTGTGATAAAAGGTATGCAATAAAGGGTGTGCATCAAAGTTGCGCAATATGCATTCAGCAGGTGGCTATTTATCACATATGCAAAACTACTGTATTTACTACTAAACATATGATAAAAGTGTATAATGAAACCTACCTACTACAGAAATACAAACAAGGTTTATACCCTAATAGAACCTTTATATTAAGGTGTACGACTATTATAGGAGATTTATTGTGTATGTATTGTGTATTTAGGCACACAGTCCCCGATTGGTAAATATTTCCACAAATTATATATATGTCAATATTGCTTATGTACCTATATCTAATTTATTAGAATTACAAACGACAACAAGTAAGACTAATTTGAATTTAATTTGCTGGCTTGTCAAACAATTGGCATGTTTCTATAATTTAGAGTGGACTTATATATTTATATTTTGGACCAAACAGTCACTTGTATTCTTCTTTTATATTTATACTGACTATTATTTTTGTTTGCCTCAAGATAGATGATTTGACTTATTGAATGCCTTACATTTATACACAATCAAAAAAAAATATCTGCTGATCAGCATTTTGATGATTTAGTACTTTTCTCTTCCTTTCTTTTTTTTTCTTTTAATGATGAATAATATGCCATATATATCATAAATTAAGATGTATATAATACTAGTCATTCTAATGACAACTTTTGCATTATGAATAGTAAATTATACTAACAAACTATTTTGAATTGTTTACAATATATGTACTATTGTATATATAGCAGCCTTTATAGTTAAAAAAAAAGATAAAGCTATATTCTCAAAAAAGTTTTCTTTATGAAGACTTCATTGGAAAATAAGAAAGTTGGCTTTTCTTAGATAGAAGTCTGTTTTGGAATTTAAAATAATCCCACCAAACAAACAGACAGTCGTGTCAGGCATTAGATGTCTGTTATATATGAATTTGTTATTTGTACTGAAGAATCACATCAATTGATCTACAGTTAAATTATACAGACACTACTAATAGTAGAGCTTTAATATCTTTTCCCTTATAAACGCTTTAAAACCTCCAACTGCTTTAAATTATTTAAAGATTCACTCCAATGTATTTAATAATAAACTATACTTTTATTAATAATCCATATATTATGAACCAGCTTTATTTGATAAGCAAAATTTAATGTACATGATAATTTATTAGCTATAATTTATGGAAAAAGAACAGTTCTAATCACTTCTTTGTTGTTTGATTTTATAACAGTAAATTGAAGCTAAAACAGCAAGAGTTATTCCTCTTGAAACACCTTGTTAGTATAATTTACATGAACTAAAAGTTAAAAAGAAGTACATTTTCTAAGAAGTATGATTTTTACTATGTACTAATTAATGTTTTTTTGAAGAGTAACTCTGATCAGACATGTGTTTTTGTTTGGATTTGTTAGAATCAAACAACAGGTTGATAAATATATAAATAAATGATGTGGTATTATTGCCAATAAGACAAAATCTCCACCAGAGACCAAATGATGTGGTATTATTACCAATAAGACAAAATCTCCACCAGAGACGAAATGATGTGGTATTAACATAGTAATAATGTTTTGTTGTAAAGTTTGACAAGTGGTTTCCTCTCTTCTGTTTGTTATACCTGCATCAATTAGATTAAGATTTAATTAGATATAAGAAGAAGTGGTATGAGTGCCAATGAGACAACTCTTCATCCAAGTCACAATTTGTAAAAGAAAAAACATTATAATTTGTTCAGATTTAGGAAGTTAGCACTCTTGGATGTATAAAAAATTGCGAGAAAATACAAGGGGAGAAAAACAGATACCCAGAATCTACCACTCTATTATTGAATATGGTTTAATGAAATTGTTTGAAAACTAAACATAATAATCGAATGCAAGTTAAGTTGGAGTTTGACATCTAGAGTAATGCCCCTTCGTTATAAGTAAAAGCTAAATTTTAGTGTATTGCACAATCATTTGGATATTCAATAAAATCTGGTGTAACTTACCAATAAACCATATTGGAATAACAGTTTGACAAACTTTACATAGGTTAGATTCTATAGTTGTGCTATTAAATTAGATAGTTTGAAAAAGCAGGTAAAGATAGTTTTGGGTTTAAAATTGATGATTAGTTACTCTTTTGTTCATATGTATCAATACACTGAAAAGTTGAATAATCATTTAGTCTCAACTAGCATTAAAGTGAGACATACATGCTGTTGCAGTAGTAGGCTCAGGGGGGAGTTAACTTTTTTTAAATTTCATGAATTAGTCATACAAACCAGACATATTGTATTGGCAGTTAGTCGATATATATTGTACTGCATGAAATTTTTTTTTTTAAATTCAAACCTAAAATATGTTTAGCGACAAATTTATTCACACCCATTTTAAGTGAACCAATTGATACTTATAATTCCTAATTAATTGCTTTATTTGATTTTCAAATTAATTGAAAGTAAATTTTGTTTACTCTTTCAATTAGCATCACTGACTTTGATCATTCTATCAACACGTATAGCTACTCTTGTTAATCTATGATCCGTGCCTTATCAATTTCATTTTCACTATAAGGTTCTGTGATCCGTGCTGGAATCTCGTATATTGGGCATTTGATAACTTACACAACTATGAACTAAGTTGTATTTGTTATATACATTAAACAAACTTATATCTTTTTCCCTTATTTGTGATTGCTCTTCGTTCATGCTGCTTTGGGCGATTATTCCGCATTCATTCCCGAACTGACAAACGGTTGCATACATCATTTCACTAGGCAAATCTAATGTGTATTGGACCGTGAACAAGTACCATCTATATTATGATGACATCAAATTGTGGCAAGATGATTTAATTAATCGCCTTAATTACTTCTCATTCTGGTGTACGTTTCTACAATTTACATCATATTTGATGTCCACGATCGAGAATAAACGTTCCCTACTTTGAAGTTTATGTGAAAAGCTTGATTTAATATGTACAGAATGGTTCATCATTAATTTTTCCTGTTTTTTGAATAAGTCTGTCTCTCCATGAAGAAGTCGCCATTAACTGACCTATACAAAATGTTTGTAGTATTGGTTTAGAAATAGAAAATCAAAGGATGTCGATTTCGTACTTTCTGATTGATGTTGATTTGGAAATTTCTGACATTATTGGATTGTATGCAGCGCATCATATTGTATAGAAGTAATGAATCCTGTTTTTCCTCGGCAAGACTCATCCAACCTTACTTAACTCAATTGAGCGTACCTACGATTTTACACAAATCGGTGTCATTACTTTGCGTCTATTATAATAGATGACCCGCACAATGAAAATTAAATTTTCTTCTTCAGTATTATTTGAGTAATTCATCTTATAAAAGGTTTAATTTCTTTCTCTTTTTATTCCGTTGTAATCTGATTCTAGGCTTTTGAATACTGAATGAAATTGACATTTTATCAAAATAGATTAAATATCAGATTCTCATACAGAAATAAATTTGAATAGAAAGATTCTGTAAAAACCTCTATCAAGGTTGAGAAAGACTATAAAAAATATGGGTACTATCTAGTATATCCAACCTTATAAACCTTGAATGAATGTTACTTTGGGTGGTATGACAAAAGAATCACAATTTTAAGTTTTATACCAAGTTCTGTTCTTGTGAAGACTAAGAATTTCATGGAAAACCATCATTTTGTATAAAATAGAAGATGTGTTATGATTGCAAATGTGACAACTCTCCACAAGAGACCAAATAACACAAAAAATGAACAACTATAGGTCACCGTGGCCAATTTCACAAAATATTCTAGTAGAAAAAGTATGCAACTAGATTTTTATGAAAAAAATAAAATCTGATGGGATATAGGACAGACTTAAATAAGAGTCTTTAGAAAACTTCATCTTCCCAGACTCAGTTGGTGCCATTTAATCTAATTTATAGTCAAACAGCACAGCTTTTATTAAGATCAATTTATACCATTGTGAATAGTAGGATGTTACGGGTACAACACCATGCAACGTTGAAATCAAACTAGGTCAGTTGGGGTGTAATAATCTCAAAAAGTGGGAACAACACAAGTTTTCATGAATTTTTCGAAGTTAAAAACTTTAATCAATATAAAGTTCTTTTGAAATACTTAAACTTTTGTTTTACCTCCTCAAACCTATTATCTACAAATCTAAATCAACAGATTTAGGTAGAAAAGTTGTGAGCATTTTGAATTTTAAAAACCCATGCAGAACTGGATAATTTATTATCACACCTTTTAAGATAAAAAAAAAAAAAAAGGCAAGGTTAAATACTCATTAATTTATTCAAAAGTTAAGTTTCGTCAACTTTTAATGTAGTCCTTTCCCAAATTGTGAATCTTCCCAATTGTGGTCACTGTCTATTTACATTGAAGTCAGATTTCTTGCTTTGAAAGTATTCAGAAACTGATTGTTAGATTTCTGATCTATGTTCATTGTTTAGAACTTTATAAGGACCTCAATGTATCTACAATATGTCTTGAGCCTTCTCATTATCATCATATAATGTACAAATCCCAAATTAGGAATATAACCAGTTGTGGTCACTTTCTACTTTCATCTTGAAGTTTGATCTCTTGTCATCTGGGTTGAAATTATTCAGAAGATGAAATGAACTAAATACAATTTAAAATTTTGATCCATGACCATTGTCATGATTGTAGGAGAACTGTATTTGGACCTCAATATATCTATATTTGATTACTATATATTTGTGTTATAGGGTAACTAACTTATTGAAACATAGAACATATTTCATTTTATTTTATGAACTAAATACATTCCAAGAAAAAAATTAATTATAAAAATGGGCTATTTTCATGTTATCATGATGAATGTGAATCTTGTCCGCGGACAAAAGGATTAAATCAGTGATTGACACTTTGGCATGCTGGTCTAGAACCCTCCATAGATAATAGTTTTCTCCTGATAAAATGTTAAATGAAGCGTAGATATATTAATTCACATCGAGACATTCATCTTCATATTTTATATTTCACCATTTTGACTTTTGATGGTTATGAAGTGTACATCTCTCGTAAGATTGGATCAGCTGACTCGATCGTTTCCATCGGAGATCATCAGATGTATTGATATCATTGCTATTTAGCGGAAATCTAAGTGTTGATGAATGTCTTTACAATGATGACACTGGAAGAAGGGTCGTAGATGTCTTATGCCTTTGACATTATTCCCAAATCTCGTCATCGATATGGGAAATTAATATATGATGTTGCTTAATGAAACTTGCATCTTATACAACTCAGAACAGATAAGGATGGTGCATGTGCTTCTTTTCTTTAACTTTCATTTCTTTCTGTTCCAAATAATTCATTTCCGACAATTTCCAGAGCAAAAATTAATTTAAAAACAGTAATGACTTCTGCATTCATTTTCAGATTCAGTCAAGCGTTTATGATAAAGATATATAAGGATATAAATCAAAGAGCATTGGTTTAAAGATGAGGCTAATGATGTTGTATTCTTCCTTTTACTCATTAATCATTTTGATGAAAAGATAGATTGTTAAAGTCATTCCTTACATTTTCCTGTTTGAATTTGATAGTGAAATCAGAAATAATCCATGCTAAACAAATATAATGACATTGTAAAGATCAGAGAATTTTCTGCCATTTTAACCAACAAAAAAATAAATGTTCTATCAAGCATTTTATTTGAATTGTTTTTGAGGTTGATGCGGTATGAATAGTTTTTAAGATTTGAGTTTATTTGTAAGCAATAACATTTTAATTACACCAGAACTTCCATTATTGAAAGGTTAATATTGTATTTCTTTCAATTAGAAAGCTTTAACTACATTTCTATTTTTTTAGTTACATTAAAGTCTTTCCAAAAAGAGAAACATTTTTCTTTTTTTATTAATTTTTCTCAAGTATCTAAACAAGAAGTTTTGGTTTATAACCTCAAAATTATCCTACATCAATAATCAAATATAACAAAAACCTATGTAAATTATTATTGTTTATAACACTCACAAATATATATATGTACCTTGAGAAATATATTTATACACGGAAAAGTGCACAATGAATTATTTTCCAATGTTATCTACCTTATAAGCCAATATACCAGCAATATTGTGACCTTATATCATTTTATCTTTGATTATAATTTATTTCAATCCTATAATTATCCACCATTCTTTTATTTCTCTTCAGAAATCAGCGGATGCCATAGCAAAGATACCCACCATTATGTTGTCTATATCTTATCGAGGGGTCAAATTTATAGATGCCAAATCAAAGGTCAGATTATTAGCTGAAGAATTTATCTGTTATGCTGTTAAAAAAAATCTACTTTTTGCAGATGAATTTTTCAAAATAATTTGTTTTTATAAATTTTGACAATGAACATGTAATTAGATCCTAGCATTGATATATTATCAAATTAGCTGAAACATGTAAAGTAACTCATTTCTCATAGGTTTTGCTGTTTTGAGAATTATTTTGTTTGTTGGATATCTTTATACTTGCATCAATGTGTTCTTTAAACTTGAATTCTGTTTTATTATTTCAGAAAGTTATCTGTGATCATGAAATTGGTAACATATTTTGTGCATGCCAGGATGCAGAGAGTATGAACTTCTTTGCATACATTACAAGAGACAATGAAACTTGTAAACATTATTGCCATGTGTTCAGTGTAAGGACTGCTGTAAGTATTCACACACTAATACACACTAATACACATACCCACACACACATATACATCACAAGAGACAATGAAACTTGTAAACATTATTGCCATGTGTTCAGTGTAAGAACTGCTGTAAGTATACACACACTAATAAATCCACACATATACATACATACATACATACATACACACACATCGCAAGAGAGCATGATACATGTAAATAAAATTGAGAATGGAAATGGAGAATTGTGTCAAAGAGACAACAACCTGACCATAGAACAGACAACAGCAGAAGGTTACCAATAGGTCTCCAATGCAGGGAATAAAGAATAAGAATAAGAATTTTATAAGTCTAAAATCCAAACAATAGAATTGTTCCTAAAATACAAAACAAAAACAAACAGACAGACAGACAGACAGGCATATTAATTACAAAACGATAGACATTAAACACTACAAACATGTAGCATTGAAAGAAAGAAAAAAAAAAGATTATTAATATTAATTATAATACTATTTTTGACAGCATGCCTCCTCTTTAAAATTATCAATTCAAATATTATGCACAAAATGCATTCATAATAAAAAATTGTTAGGATTCTAGCAGACATGATATTTTTTTATAATTTCATATTTTCCTTAAATATGATGCTTGCATTTATAACTTTATAGAGAAATCTTTTTTGTTGAAATTACATGTATTTAAAAAAAAAAAACAATTTCAAACATAATATTGGTTATTATAATCATAGAAATATTGGAACATGTTTTTCCCGGGTAGGTATTCCACCAAGTAGAACATGCTCCAAGGGGACTTCCTTTATTATGTACATTTATACAATTTGAGATATAATTAGATCAGTAACAAGGACTTTTCATGTTACTAATTGATAGTCCATTCAATGTTAAAGTTATCCAAGCGAGTACCACCCCAAATGACCCCGTGACAGAAATCACACAGTTTTATTATCCATCATTAGTGTAAAAGGCAGGTCTTTATGCATTGAAGGCAATACTGCAAACAAGGAATTAATTATTTCTATTGTCATTGCTACAAGAATTTCATTAAATGATGTTTCGTCCATTGGTAAATCTGTAACATGGTTATCTCCCTTGTACTACTTAAACCTATGCATGGTTACACACTGTTCGCCCAATTTACCAACAGTTTTCAGTTTGTCCAATTAATTTTACCCATCATTAGGTAAGGGAGGGAAGCCTTGGCAATTCTACATCTGTCCTGACTATCAGCAGGTTTTAATCGCCATCTGTCCGACATACTTATAGTACCTGTCAACATTTAAATCCTCGTCCACGCTTATGTCACTAAATCTTCTCGTACCATCACAAATTAAACTTTGTTTTCAACATTTTGTACCTGAAATACTTTTGTCAGAAGATAGTCACATGTAATTAAGAAGTAAATAATCCAATTATATTTCGTCTTTATTTAAAAAATGATATGAAGCCTAAATGATTTTAAGTAAGTGAAAGGTCATCGTATATTGATTTGTGATGAGATAAGATGTTTATATCGTATGTGGGTGGTATAGTTAGGTATCCCTTTGTTATAAACATGAAAATGATGGCAGTTAACAAGGATTTAACAAGTCAAATGACTGACAGCTTTATCTTTATTAACGAATAATTTGTCTTTTACATGCAGCAACAGAAAAAGTCGAAAAATGCTAATTTTCAACTTTTGTTTGTACATTCCAAAATAAAATTTCCTGAAGATTTATGTTTGAAAACATGTTTGTTTTTTATTATAAAAAATCATTCAGAATAATCTCTGGTCTTTTAGCAACTTTCTGTTTGTATGCTCTCTATATAGAGGTTTCACATAAGATAAATACTAAATGGTAAGAAATATACTTAATGTTAACCTCATAGTAGACTTTATTAAAGACATTCTTGTCCTTGTCATTGACTTGTCTGCACCTATTCTTATTGTCAAAATGTCTGAAGAATAATGGTTTAAATTGTAATAAACTACGACATAATTGTAGGGTTAAATGTCCGGTAATATTAAGATACCCTTTGGCTTTATCGATGTGTCCTAGACTTTGCCTTAGTCAATTGCTTTAATTAACGGTTATCCAAATAGGCACTTGATGGCTTCATATGTTATTTATATTAAATAGATTTACTGTATGTTGGCCTTACAAGTGTATCATGCATGTCTTTTGTGTAAGGTTGGCTATTTTACATCAGATCGTCAAGTATTTTGAAAAAATATGAACAACGAACAAAAAATATCAATATTGCACTTCAAAAAGTTTAAGGAATTGCATACTTAAAATATATGGAATTCAAAGTAATGGTTGTTTTTGTTGATTACTCAAATGAGTTGAAGAAGAAACATTTAAACTGTAAAAAGTTCAATCAAGTTCAGATTTACATGTACGCTTTTAATTAGCTTGTAGCAATGAAAATAATTTTTTGTCCAAGTTTATAAACAATCATTCATTAAACAAATTATCAACGCAGTTTGAACACAAAAAGTAAAAATGCCATTAATTTATTTACTATTTACAACCCCCCCCCCCCTTTTTGGAATAGATTGTGTATTCAATGATTTGTATCTCAGGCAATTTCCGTTGTATATGACATTGTTTAAATACTCCATATTGAAAATTTGGGGGATTTATATATAACTTAGTGAGTTTGCATGTAAGGAAACATAAAGTGTACAAAGTAAATCTGAGGTATCTAATATGCAGAGCTTGTATTGCTATCTTTTCATCATGAACAAAAGTGTCCAGTGTTAAACAGAAGAGCAATTTTTGAAATGCGTTTTCTGACAATTGTTTAATTTTATTTGTCCAAGGGATTTCCCCTCCTATATTATCTAACTAATATAATAATAAAACCACAGCTTACATATGACTGACATGTTTTAACACTCCTTTTTTCCTAGAAATGATATATGACTAACAGAACCTGGCTATAATGAAAAGTCATAAGCATTGTTGGGGAACAATTGGAATAGCTTTTATACAAGAAATTTTATTTATAATTTCCATTACGTTATTATGCACTAAAATCACTTCAATGACAAATTAGCAAAATTAAAATGAATCCATTAAGATTAAGCGTCACAAGAGATTAAGTTTATCCCTATATGGATTTAATAGAAGTGACCTACAACTCCTACCGAACAGGCTTTCTACCCCATGTGGGCATGACTTTTGATCTCTTCTTTGAAGTCTGGTTGAGAACTGAGATTTCATGCATTTATTGTTGTCGACTAACAAACCATTACGGAAAGCTAAATAATTGTATTTTAAGAGTCGTCGTTGGATTCTGTTTTATGGTAGATGAACATTGTATTGTATTGGTGTATTATTGGTCGAGAACATCTTCCCTCTTTGATCTGCTCCCTGCAGGGCAAGCTTATGCTAAGTACACATGGCTGCTTATTGTTGGTGGTGTTACCCAACACATTTATTGACTTGCATTTGGTGCACTTTATTTTCCTCATGTAACAAGAAATATATACAAAAACAAGATTCTGTTGAAAATATATTTAATACCAACTGTGAGGGTGAATAAAAATATTTCAAAATGTTTTTAGCTTACTTTGTCACACATGATTGGAAAGGAATTTCAAAGTTATGGATGTGAGGCTTTAATTTCTAAAAAAAATTGTATGCTATTTTGAAATTCCAGGATGACCCTGATGTTTGTCATATGAATGATCTCTCAAAAATATAAACAGTTTTTTTCTGTATATTTTATTTACCCTACTTAAATGTGCAAATGTTGATTTTTGTGAATGCAGGTAGAATTTTCTGCGTTGTAGAAATTTAAAAGGAAACTTGTAAAGAGAGTCTGTTAGGTAGATAGCATAAATACACTTTGTTACTCCTGAAATATATCATAAAGTATGAAACTCATCAAGATGAGGCATCAGATTTTATTTTCAAACCAGAAGTGGCAACTTATTGACAACTATATCATTTGTTTTATTTGGTTTAAGATGACCCTAAACCACAGTCCTCCTTTGGGATATATGCATCTAATATCTATATTATACATGTTTTGGGATACATGCATCTAATATCTATATTATACATGTTACATGATTCCATGGCAAAACACCCATCCTTGCCTATCTACTGGTCATTTTAATTCAAATTCTGTCATGGCACATTTGTAAAATGAGTAGGTAATTGTTGAAACTAATATTACCTGTGAATTATAGGTAAATTCACCTCTGCTGAGCTGTTTAACTTAGGCAAATAAAATTCTAATATGTAACTGTTTCAATTAAGTTACTTATAACTCTGAACTGACCAGTGGCCAGAAAATTTTGAATATTATTACTGTACATGTTACACATAATTTATGTGATTATATTCTATATTGTTCCAGGATTTAGCTAGAGAGGTGATTATGACCCTTGGAGAAGCTTTTGAGGTAGCCTATCAGATGGCTCAGAAAGAAAAAGCTGCAGAGGAAGCTAAAGAGTTTGAACGAACACTGAGTCAGAGTGACGATTCTTCACAGAGTATATCATCATCCAAAGCTTCGTTAAATACTGTATGACCTTGAAAAATATGAGGAACTTAAAGGTATAAATTATATAATTCTTTAATAAACCATTACATACATGTGTTCAGATTTGATACAGCTGTGTACATGCATTACACATTACAATTTTCATTTAATACAAAAATAAATGACAATTTTATTTGATTTTTCAATTTACCTCGACTCCCACTCCCTCATTTTGTTAATAGCCATTTACATTAAAACTCTCGGTAGAAAATTACAACTTTTTCATGATGCACAGGTGTCATATATATATATATATTTACTAATTTTTGGTGCACAGGTTCTGACCAGTTTGATGAACTTTTATACACATTCCATTGATTAAATTTGTTTTGACTAATCCGCCCCCATATCTGTTCAGAACTATGCATGTAGAATTATATTCTAAATTTTCAAATTTAAATATATAGTCCAAGTTCACAGTTATTTGTCCACGAATATAGTCCCTAGTGTGGACAGTGTGTTACTTGCCAATTTTTTATACCTCTTCCAAATGTATTTCTTCATGTTTTATGACTCAAATAGCAAGTAGGGGGATGAAATTACACTGTAAAAAAATTTGGATCATGAATTTTAAAGTGCAAATAGTGATTTGGTCCAGCTGAAAAAGGATTAAAATTAGCACTCTGAAGCTGTCAAAAGATTTGATTAAAGTCCCCCTTAACATAAAATTTACCATATTTTGAGTTAGAGCCAATGAATTTTTCTATAATTTTTCTATAATTTGTCCCAAAAGTAGTATTACACACTGTAAAAATATTATTGAGAAAGCGCAGGTGGGATTTTTTTATTTTCATTTCTTGACTCAAAGAAATGCACTACGACATAACTGTGTCCTCGGACCTAATATACTCTGAAATTTTTTAACTGTCTTAATTGGATAAATAACATAATTAATTGAATGGGATGCCAGAATTTATATATAACATTAAGTATCAAATATTTAGCTTAGATTCAGATTCCTTTCTAAAAATAGGATACAATATTTGGAAATTTTAGCAAAGATTGATCATTTTGGTATCAGATATAGTGCACTCACATAAATATTGCAATACTTACTTTGCCCTGAATTTCTAATACACTCTATAGAAGATTACAGGGATTGATGTGAATGTAAAACATTTCACATTGTAAATATAATACAAAAACCCAAACCTTTTGTAAATCTAAGGAGTGGTTAAATTCCAGATTGTACAGCTATATGGTTTAAATTGATATATTTTTTTGTCTTTGTTGTCACAGTGTTTTGAAGATATTGAGATATGGGAGAGTCTTAATTTCAAGTGCATTTGCACTAAAAAAATAACATTTCATGAAGGAATTCTGTTTTTAATAATTTTTGACTATAATTGTTAGTTATGAGCATTTAAAAAGGTGTTTTCAATTCGAATCCCTACAGGCTAATGTTGTGAACAATATGACTTTAGATTTAATTATCAGCCAACTACCCAAATGAGGTTAACTGGTCAGTTCTCTTAAGTCCAATAAGGTGAAAATATAAGTTCTTTGATGAATTTTTTTCTATTGCATTTTTTGGGTGTTAAGCAATCAATCGTTTCATTCCTAAAATAAAAAAAATGGTCCACAAAGATCTGCTAGAGTTATCTTCCTTTGGTTGTAATCTGTTCTCATTAAATCAACCCAGGCATATCAAAGATCCCCTGTATCATATAACTCTTTAGGTTACATAAAAACTAATCAGGCATGATGATTCACTATATTACAATGATATGTGTAGGGGTTACATAAACGATATCAACATTTACAACCCCAATATAATGTCTAACCTTGAAAGATACAAAAGGTGCGTTTGATGTAATTGATAAGCAGTTTTCCATTTTATGACAAAAAATTAGTAGTGTAATGTTTATTAATTCTATATTTAACATGGGAATGAATAAAAGAGGGAAACGAAAACGTCAACAGTAATTAAGAGATATTAATGTTATTTAATTTTGACGTAATGTCAATGCACGCTATTATTTTTCAAATCTCGTAAACATATTCTATTGTACAAACTCACAGAAAATTTGATCGGACAATGACTATAATTGAATTGCTATATATAGGTCAACCACTGTAGTGACGCCATGCAGGATCTTGTCGATATCTAAACAAAGCCTCCATTCAGAACCTCCCAACTTTGACGGGGTTGAATTATATCAAATTAATTCCAAAAGGCATATTTTACCATGTTCTGGATTTATAAGTTGGAACCTAATACTCGCCATTTTGTATCTCGTTCAGCTTTAATAAATTAAATTGTTTTGACCCTGTTCTGTGTACAAAATATTTATTATAACTTAGTTTAAAAATCGCTTCACTGCGTTTGGCATTTAGGTATTACATTTTTTCTAGTAGGTGGAGTTATGCAGATAGGGTGTTATTATGTAAATGATTTTTTTGCATATTATTTTCCTCTGCAATATTTTCCGATGATATTATACAATCTGCAGAGTATGAAATTACATTGAGAATATTCTTTTTGTTTACGTCAACGCTGTGTTTGGCATATGACATGCTGTATTTATCCTCGTTCAAACTTAGTTGGTAATTATTTTGACCCGAAATCGGTCGATTAACGATCTTCATGCAATTTGTGCAGGACGCATATTATCACTGGTTTTATAATGATTGTTTTTGACCTAAGAAGTAGTTTATACAAACACGAGGTGCAGTCACGCGATCGTCATATCGTGTTCGAGATCTTGTATGTAACAAAACGCATTTTATGCCTGTTATAATGCACATAGTATTTTTAATGTTAAAATATTAATCATGGCCTTGTTGTGTTTGTCAGTTATCAATGGAAATAAACAAGGTGAACTGTTTTCAAAGTGAAACCTGAGAGAACAAACGATCGAACAAACGATCCACAGGGAGTAGGCACTACTTGTTATGATTGTAACCACATATTAATAATTTTAAAAGTTGGTATTGCATAGGTTTAAATTGATTTTAAATGTTTGTTAATATTGTTAAAAAATAACGAAGTTTACAAAATTAAAAAACACAAATTTTATAGAAAATGATGGTCCCCATTTCAAGAGATCATATATCCTTACCGTCATGATAATCATAATTCATAACCCTGTTGTGAGAATCAGCTGCCTTGAAAAACAACATTTTACTGACAAAAATCAGCTGCCTTCAAAGACATGAGTGGCACAAAGTGTTCTATTGTAATATAGGAAATGGAATGTAATTTCTCGTGGAAGGGAGTTTCAGATGTCCTCATTTTCAGCTTGCAGTTCAAATATAATCAGGATTTTTACTGTATTTTTTGGTGTGAAAATTTTAAAGTTTTTTAGGTGAAAAAATCAGTGAAATTTGCATCTTATCTTCCTTTCCTTAATGGTAGCCTCTAAGTCAGTAAGTGAGTAAGTAAGTAAATGTTATGTCTGTCATGGTACGTACAATTCAACCAGGTAAACATGAGCTTTGTAGAGCTCTTAACCGACTTGATATTTAAAACATATAACAGCCTCTCAAGAAAATGGAAGTTCTCAAGGTGTTATGTATTTTATTGTGACCTGATTTATTTCAATAGCCCAGATGTAGGTCCATATTTCTGTATATTTGCTAATATTCTTTTGATTGATAATAAAAGTATCGAAAGGTTGCAAATTTTCAAAACCATCAATTTAATAACATGTTCATATGATCAGATCATGATCACAAGAAAGTTTCAAGTAGTAATCTTTGTTAAAAAGAAGCTTGAGCTTAAATTGCTTTGTTAAAATCTGTTGAGACTGTTGTATCTAATTATCTAAAAATAAGGAAGAAAATGATGGTAGATTGTTTCAGGGATGGGTCACTGGTGTTTTTCTATAGACATGTTATGTCTGACTGAATTAAACAAACATCTTAATCAGTTTTGTTAAATGAAGTAACGTTGAGTTACACATGATGAGGGTCATTTAACATTCCTGTTGTTGTTACGGTATCTTGCCATGGATTACCGTTTTACCATGCTTTCAATAGATGTTGACTTTTTTACAAATTGTTCATCATATTAAAGTCTGTCATGGAAAGGTTTAAAATCAATCAGATAATTATGATATTTTGTGCTGGTAGTTTAATTGTATACATCTTAATACAGTATGGATAATAATAGAAGTGTGCCACAATAATACAGTGGCTGTTTGTTTAATCTTAATTCTAGTGATCATTGATGATTGCCCAAAGATAATCAAATATATAACAATATACTGGTCTGTTGTTCAGTACAGGGATCTGTTACCCATGGCCACTACTAACTTTGAATTCATAATTTATATTACTATAAATTCTGTACTGAATTGTCTTCAAGTTTGAAAACGAGGCATCTCCAAAAATATTGAACACAACACCATTGTTTGGGTCTGTTAGCTTTGAGTTTTTTTAACTAAATATGGTTAAAATTATTTCCAATCAATCAAATTGAATTGAAGTAAGATTAAAGATCAAAACAATTGCATTGACAGAATGCAAATTGTAAATCTAGAAAACAAAGTATTTAAAACTATGTTACCCTATAGTAACACAAATATAAATGTTCTTTTCCAGGAAAGAACCGGTCAGCTGTTACTGTAACTGTAATGATTGTCTGTGATACAACATCCATGGTCAGTTATCCAGTGGTCAGTATTGACACCAAAAGAGGCCTTTTAAGGAAAATTTGACCTTACATTCAATATTTGTTCATTTAAATAGTTATATCTGTGGGAAAATTGATAGAAAAATGAAGATGAACTGCAGTCAGAAATAACAGGACAATTAATTCTATATATGGATCTCAAATCATCATAGACTCTTTTTTTCATGCTTAAACTTGTCACAAAATACAATGTCATCACAAACCTACAATTCTTGTACAGTGCCATAATTATTGATTAACAATATGATGTATGATTAATTCATTTAGAAATTGTCAAATGTTTGGGGAAATACTTGTACTTAAATAAAAGTGCTACTTGAATACAAATTTGAAGACAGCATTTATAAGAGGTGAAAAATGGTAGACTAGCAAGGCATTTGGCATTCATATATATGCAAAGCAGATTGAAGATAGTGGATTCAGTATAGTTTTTTTTTCAAAAATTGATATTGAAAATTGTTTTGCGATGATAGTACACTTTTAAATGGATTCTAATAGTGCAGTGACACAAATAATGATAGTCATCTTCAGAATACAAATGTACATATAGCTTTTTCTAAACAAAGTGCAATGGGTGATTTATTTATTGATTAATTCATGTCTATAAATAGTATGTGTAAATTTTGTGTATATAATTGTTTATGAAATTTGTGCAATAGTTTGCCATGTTGTTTTTGTTAATTAGAAACAAACAGATGTACAGTTAATGGTTACATTGATTGTGAAAACAAGGATTTTAAAAAAGTATGGGAACATCTATTTCATTTGATCTCTTATGGATAGTTGTCTCATTTGCAATCATACCACATTTCCTTATCTTTATGCTTGTTGCTTCTTAATTGAATAGAAAAGTGTACATATAAAAAAGAAGATGTGGTATGATTGCCAATGAGACAACTATCCACAAAAGACCAAAATGACACAAACATTAACAACTATAGGTCTATGTACGGCCTTCAACAATGAGAAAAGCCCATATGTTCTTTTATATAATGTCACTTGTGTTACAAACAATATGGTAGGTATGTTAGGGGTAACATATGAGTGTTACAAACAATACAGTAGGTATGTTAGGGGTAACATATGAGTGTTACAAACAATATGGTAGGTATGTTAGGGGTAACATATGAGTGTTACAAACAATACAGTAGGTATGTTAGGGGTAACATATGAGTGTTACAAACAATATGGTAGGTATGTTAGGGGTAACATATGAGCTCCAACAGATAGAAATGGACCTTATGAAAGTGAACATAAATATATCCATTATCCTATTTCAGCTTGAAATAAAATATCTATCAACAGTGAGTCTGTAAACGGTTTGAAAAGTGAGTTGTTTAAGAACCATATAAAACAGCCAAAATTTGTCTTTTATATCAGATTTGAACATGTTGAATGTTCCTAAAATCGATCAAAGTTGTATACATGTACATGTAAATGTGCACTTGCATTTCTATCCGATGCAGCTCATATCTTACAAATGTAAGTCCATTTAAGAAAGATTGGTCAAGTTGTTATTAAAATTTATTACTCAAACACCCTAAAGAAAAACCTCCCCATAAGAAACCCCATTTGTTTGTGTAGAATGTGACCATTAAGTGTATATCTTGTTTGTTCTGTTTGTATTGTTAATGTACAAATTGTTACACACATTGTTTCAATTAAGAATTTGTTTATATAATAAATAGAAAAAGCTAACAAAACAGTGTGAATTAATGGGACTGTTAGCCGTGGAATACTGAAAATGTTATTTATATTAGTGTCCATATTCTGATAATTGTTCCATTGGATAAATTCGTTATAATTATATTGTTTGAACAATATTTAGTTCCGTAAACACACATGATTTTATTTTATAATTTGTATGAAATTATGTTTTTTTCAAATATCAAATCAGCGACTTCATGTTAGCATAAATATTAGACCACCATTTGACCACCTAATACATGTAATAGTAAAGTCATAAAAACATTAAAAAAATCCTGAAATTTATATGCAAACACTTGTACCCTTGAATATACCAACCAGTTTCTACAATTTGTAGCTAACATTTATATTTTGAACCAAAATTATGTAAGAAATGATGAGAAAACACTTAATTTTGAAGTTATTCTAATATTAATATTTATGTTTTAATTATTCCTTATATATATTTCACAGAGAATAATTGTTAGTTTAGACTGAGTTTGAAATGTATTGTCAGTACAGATTGAGATTTAATGTTGGTATGCAAGACTATGTATACCTTACCTGTGACACAAACAACAGTATAATGGGTATAGTCAATTTGAGATGAGATTCTGTCATTAGATGTCATGTGATCGTCACACAGTGACCACATGACTGTCACATGTACCTAGTTATTTATGTTGGAGTTATTTTGTTATGTTTAATCAGATGGTGCTTAGTTTAGATATATTTATATAGAGATTTATCTTCATTTAATATTAACATTCCCCAAACATTTATTTAATTCCTTATTTTAATACTTTATTCCCAGCTTCAGACCATTTTTCATTATTGAAAGTTTCATCACAACAGCTATTATCATTTTGTTCTCAGTAATCTACTTTTTACAAAATTATTTAATTTTATTTCAGAGAGACATCCTCAAGTATATTTATCCAGATCTCTCAGTTTATGATCTCTTATATATAGATATATATATATACAAAATAAAAAAAATCTTTTATAATTGGAACCATCACAAAAAGTAGTTCTGATATCCAAATTGACATACAAAATATTTAAATGAATAAATATACAGATATCAATTATATAAATACTTTAACAATTTACTGATTTGATATTCTCCACATTAAAATCATGGGCCAGATTTCTACGTAAATAAATCATTGTATTGAACAATAGAATTACATAAGCCTCAGCTAAAAAGTACCAGTATAGTACTTGTATACAATTCCAGATAACCGATCCAGTCCTGTCTGTTGGTCATAACCATACTATTAAAATGAAGAAGATACTTCACATTTATTAATAGCATGCGGGAATCACTAAAACAGGAAAGATTCTTTAGCAGTTAAAGATGATATAATCCTGACTTTATAGACTGGTGTCGTGACCTCTATTCATTGTGTATTGTCTACCCAACAATAGACACTGAGCGACCATCTGTATATTGTCTTAATGGGTTTTAAAGAAGTTTTAAAAGTCTAGTCACACTGGTATAAAGATTGTATTTTTTATCGGAATACACAATATCATCTATTATATATACTGAAGTAATATTAACATTATTAGCTCAAGAGGACCATGACCATGATTTTAAACATATTTATCTTCTTTTAAAAACAATTTGAATTTGAAATTAGCTTTAACCAGTTTAAGCATTTTCTTTGAAAGTGCCAGTATGTAGACATTTAACTTTTATTTGATCACCTTATGATATTGAGGGTTTTATATTCATATACAGGTATATACAATGCTTATACTAAGCTTACACTCTAAAGAACCAAATTTGTATAATTTTCATTATGTATATACTTGTCTTTCTGATAAATTGTGGGAAAATCTCTTTTTATGTATAAGTGTTGACCAATGGTCATCTCAGATATACACTAATATGAGTATTATGTATTGGTTGAGATTTTACGAACATGTTGAAATTGGTCATTTGAGTGAATTCATCATAAACAATAAAAAGTAAACAATGTAAGAAAAGAAGAATTGACATTACTAATGTTGTCAATAAACCATTCAAAAGATTATATAAAATCCTATTGGATGTTCTCTGAATATTCTGTAAATTCACTTTAAAAAGGTAGATAAGATAGTTTTTATTTTTTTTTACAAATATCCATCCTAAAACGTTTTTATGCTTTATTTAATTAATTTCAACTTATGCGTTACTTAAACATTTTTGCAATTGACAGATTATTTATTTAATAAAATGAAATTTTTTCGAAGATTTCAAATTCTTGTTTCTGATTACTAATTAGTTATTCAATAGACTTGTCTTTGTTAACTTAAAGACATGAATTGTTGGTTTACCTTGTAATAAAGTGGGTGAATCTTTCTATTGTAATAGATTTGAAGAATCAGACTTATTTACATTGTAATACATTGGATAAAGTTTACTTGTTTACTTTGTAAAAGATCTAATGGATGACCTTTTTACCATGTAATAGATTGGATACTTACTTATTTACCTATATATGTCACTTTTAAGCAGCCAGTGATATAACACGACCAGCATTTGTTTCATTTCATTTATATTTGTTAGAGTTTATAAATGCATTAAAGTGTGCATCTCACAGCAAATAATGCAAAACCAATAAAATTTAGATGAAAATTGTTGTACTTTGTCATTTACTTCTTCCGTGTGTTCTCCCTGTGATTCTGAGAATTTGGGTTGAACTGTCATTAGTTTGCATCCACTGGTGTCGTTTACCTAACTGCACACACTGCTATGAATAGTTCTTGCGCTTTCTATTCAGAATATTTGGTGACAGTCATGTCTAGCACACACATAACTGTTATAGTATAGGACTGGCTTCATTATTAGAAATACTCAGTACAGAATCACGACACATTTTCCTGTCCACAATCTTAAAAGGATTTTCTTTGAACAGGACATAACAAACATCGAAAGTCAACAAAGCAAATATATATAATGTATAAGCCAACAGCAAATGCAGCTTCGACAAGCCAACTAGAAGAATGACTCTTTTAACACGCATAGCTGGCCCAACACTTTACCTTTAAAACCAGCGTAATCCACCATTTTTCTACATGAATATAAATGCTGTTAACAAGTCAGGAATATGGCAGTTTCCTATTTGCTTGAGTTTTTGATTTTGCCATTTGTTAACATGGGATCTACATGCTGAGCAGGATCTGCTTACCCTTCCGGAGCACCTGAGATCACCCAAGTTTTTGTTGGGGTTCATGTTGCTTAGTCTTTATTTTTCTATGTTGTGTTTTGTGTACTACTGTGCGTCTTTCTTTTGTAGCCATGGCTTTGTCAGTTTATTTATGATCGTTTTTTATTTTGTGTTTTGTGTACTGTTGTTTGTCTTTTTTTTTGTAGCAATGACTTTGTCAGTTAATTTATGATCGATGTGTGTGAAGGTCCCTCTGGTATCTTTCGCCCCTTTCTAAAAGAACTTTTTGTTTTGAATTTTCATTGCAGTTCCCTTTTATTGCCATTTTTTTTTACAATTATCGTTTAAGAAGTAATATGATTACCATGAGGAGGAAATATGTCGCTAGTCAGAGACAACACCGACACATATCGACTACCAATTCTTGGTAGTGACTGTAAAACTTATGTATTGCAGATGTGGTTTTCTTGTCAATTGTAACTGAAGATGCAATTTTTGTGAAAGAAGCATACATTTACACATGAAGTCCCCATAATGTGGACAACAAGAGCGTCACGTATTTTATAAGATATATAAACGCCATATGATTGAAAAGGCTACTGCAAAGAAATGGAAAGAAGAGAATCGGAAATTTGAAATGAAATCATTTTTGTTATAAATTCTAATTTGAAGTCGTTCATCTGTGTCAATACCGATCAAAATATCAAGATATAAAACAGACGTTTTACTTTCGGTGTCAACATTAATCTCAATTCACTGGGATATATGAGATGTAAACACTCATTGAAATGAAAATAGAGTAACAAAACATTCATAACTCATCTGCAATTGAAATAATAGAACTTTGCAGAAAGCGCAAATATTCCGTTCGGTCTTGAGATGGTTGTGAATGAGCTATGCTTCAAATGAGTACAACAAATCGGCCATTAGTGGTGCACAAATAGAACACTTTACTGAACAGTGACTGTTGATAATCCATAATTATTAATACATACAAAAGATGACAGGAATCTCCAAAAATACTGAATAATTCAACACATCAATTGGCACCAATATGGTCATATTTATTAATTAACTGTTTACAAAACTTTTGAATTTTTGAAATACTAACTTAAAGGCTTTTCTACCTCAGGAATAGATAACCTTAGCTGTATTTGGCAAAATTTAAAGGAATGTTGGTCCCCAATGCTCTTCACCTTCGTACTTTGTCTTGCCTTTTTAACATTTTTGGATTCGAGCGTCACTGATGAGTCTTTTGTAGACGAAACGCTCGTCTGGCGTAAACATAAAATTTAATCCTGGTATCTATGATGAGTTTATTTACAACCACTGGGTTGATGCCACTGCTGGTGGAGGTTTAATCCCCCGAGGGTATAACCAGCCCAAATAGGCAGCACTTCTGTGCTGACATGAATTATCATTGATATGGTCATATTTATGAATTAATTGTTTTCAAATCTTGAATTTTTTATATACTAAGGCTTTTCTTCCTCAGAAATAGATAACCTTAGCTGTATTTGGCAAAATTTAAAGGACTTTTGGTCCTCAATTCTCTTTAAATTCGTACTTTACTAGGCCTTTTTAACATATTTGGATTCGAGCGTCACTGATGAGTCTTTTGAAGACGAAACGCGCGTCTGGCGTTAATACAAAATTTAATTCTTGGTATTTATGATGAGTTTATTTTTCGTTGGTTGATAATGTTTAATTTTCCATTTTTGATTAACATTGGAATTCGGTATTTTTGTTTTACTTATTTTCTTTATATGTCTGTTTGTACAATATATTTCGTATAATTTGTTTTATTCTGTGATCCTCGAGATTTGAATCCCTGTATATC
Organism: Mytilus galloprovincialis; assembly: GCF_965363235.1. Classification (NCBI taxonomy): domain Eukaryota; kingdom Metazoa; phylum Mollusca; class Bivalvia; order Mytilida; family Mytilidae; genus Mytilus; species Mytilus galloprovincialis. The sequence goes on from NC_134844.1 coordinate 1,620,801, forward strand.
ATGTTGGTGTTCGAGTTTACCTACCATTCCTCTATTTCACACAGGTAAATAACTATCTTTTATCTATGATGAGTTAATTTACATCTTTTTGACATCAAAACCCACTTGGGAATAACTATTGCAAACAATTGCTAACAATATAAGGAACATCTCATTACTTCTATTCGACCATGATTTACATGGTGGTGGCAGTTAATTTCCACTGCTTCAGATAGTTGAAGTCAATAAATATAAAAAGGTAAATAAAAGAACAATCGTCTTGTGCCTTTTTTATGGAACAAAAACAGATGTTTTTCCTCAATTACAGGATAAACGGAGGACAGATGTGACTAAAACATGTCTTAATCTGTCTTAACGTGTCTCTTTTATTTGTTTCAAATATTTACAAAGATGAGCCGTGCCTTGTGCTGTATTAGCACAATTTTTCTATTTAATATCATTAAACTTGTAACTTTCGGAACTTCTTTATTCCCATTCATTACTTCTCATCAGTTTTAATCAACGTATAAATAAAGTCGGGTGCGGCACACGTGCACGAGATTACATTTGTTTAAAACAAGTCCAATTTTGATTAAAAAAATTCACAAATGCACGCGATGCATGATCACACACGCGCGTGCTGTGGTATAACCGTCAGAAAACATCGCCACCGTAATCAAATATGCCTAATAATAAACATTTATTCAAATTATTTAAATTATAGTTATTCAATTGCTAGAAATTAAGATGGGACGACAACTCATTTAAAAAGACCTATCAAAATTTTACATATCTTTGTTATCATCAAAACTCTACATGTTTTGTAATTTTCATTTTCATTGAAACATATATACAGGAAATTATTATTTAAATCACCCAATAGTGACCAATCAAGTGCGCAACAATCTTACCATATACAGCAGAAGTATAACGTAGGGATAACAAAGAAGATCTCAAAGTTTATGTAAAATTATGCTTGAATAAGATACTGCGAAAAGGATAAAAAAAGATTGTTTTAATTGAACGAATAATCATCTAATAAAAGCCATCTCTAAACGATGAAAAAAATTGGTTCAGAAATCAAACGCAAATGTTTCAGAAATTTTCAGTTTAGTTTCTTAAGCAAGTTTGAAGAAGATAATGACGACTTTTAATATTAGTTTTCTTTTCTCTTTTATTTATGTGTCCATATTTCTTTATATGTCTTATTAGTTTTATGAATGATGGTACGGTTGATGATAACGTTACGTGTTAATGCTTGTTTGCGTCGTTCAACAGTTTTGCATTATCTAGTGTAAAGAATACAAGATTATGGAAGTGCATAAAAATTATCTACATTTTTACATTCATATACATCATGAAAATTGTCAGATTTCATAATTCAATATTATAAATCATCGAGGTAAACTTTGAGATTTTGAATGCTGAGGACTTAATTGTGTTGCCCGGATTGCCAATATGGAAATCAAAGGAGTATGACGGCCGGGTGGTCTATCTTTACATAAAACCTGTCAACTCATATAGAACTAAATAAAATACAAAACATGATAACATACAAGCCATTTCTTCAGAAGAAAAGGCCATTTTGATAACACTACTGTCAAACCCATTAATATTTCCACTAAAGATGTTTTAATGTTTGTCCCCTATTATATATTTTGATACTATGAAATTTGAATTGCTTTAAAATTCAATTAGATGATGTTACTGAAATCAAACTATCGTCGAGGAATAAAAGCTTCAAAAACAACCTACAATTTCTATAAAGCAATTTACAAGTTCTAATTGGATAATTATGATTCAGTTTGATACCACAAAGCATAAACAGATACCACCGGCTGAAAAGAAACGAAGTTGACATCCGTTCTAAAGCAGGGAACGTGGTGCTTGTTTTACATCACTTTACGTCAGATTTCTGAGGATTAATAAACACCTCCATTTGTAATACTTTTTAAATTTTAAATAGATTTTGGGTGGCCACTTAAGGTCGCGTCATTTCGTTTGATACAATGTAAGTCACATTTACCGGATTAAGTTTACAATTTTTTAATTTCTTGTGTCAAAAGGTTGATGCCTCATTTGAATATAATAGCTAATATGAGACACCCAATGCAGAATAAGACGCTTTTAAACGTGGTAAATGTAAATAATGCACCAAAGTGATATCAAATCAGAATCATGTGTTCCTGGACATTTTTTGAATGGAAAAGACGATTAAAACACCCCCCCCCCCCCAAAAAAAAAAGATCGTAACGCAACAATATTTTTAATTAATGTATGCCCAAAAAAAGAGGCTTATATTACTCTATCGAAACATTCCCAAACTAACAGTATAAAACATATAATTTATTTTGACTTTTAATTTTTTGATTCGAGCGTCACTAATGATGTTATTTTAGACTGAAGGCGATTCTGACTGGTGTCTATGATGAGGTTATAAAAACTAAAAATATTTAAATAAACAAATGATCATAAAACGTTTTGACAACAATAGATATATTCCGTGACAAGGTAACACTACGACTATTGAAGTTATATTTTTATATAGCGGATGTGGTCGAGTGGTCTAGAGCGCTGGACATGAGGCTAAGCGATTGGTGCTGTAGTGTATCAAAGGTGTGAGTTCGTATCCCGCTGAGGGACGAACAAAATATTGTCAGTAGAAAATCTAACTCTAACACTGTTTGGAGTAATTTTCAGACTTATATATCTTCAATGAGCTCACAGTTGAGATCATTAAACCAGGTTCAACCCACTATTTTTTTCTTTACAAAATCCTGTACCAAGTCAGGAAAATGGCAGTTATCAAAAAGTCCGTTTCTATGCATGTTGGTGTTTGTTTTTGTTGCAGTGCAAAGTTCCTTTGGTGTGTTGTTACCGTCTTATGAGTGAAATAGTCCCCTCGGCCTTTTTTTTGTAAGCCGGATTTGTTTTCTCTTAATAGATGTAAGACTGCAAAAATTACTGATATAAAAAAAAACACTGTTCACATATCACAATCTGAAGATTAAAAAACATACAAACCAAAATAAAAAATGGGGTTGAGTGAATCAGAATTTTGTAGGTCTCCTTTTGACCGATGATCTGTGCTTCTTTCATTAGTATCTTCCGACTTTGTAGTAGAAGGATTCATATCAACCAATGTTTATATGTCCATTTTAAGAATTGTGCTGGTACAGTTCAAATTCATCAAGACAGATAGTATTGAATTAATTAAGATAAAACATAATCAATTTGTAGTTCGTAACATCTTTCAAAAATGAGCCTTCATCAGGAACATTTAGCGTGTAAATATTTAACCATTTGAAGCAATGTCTCAAGCAAAAGGATAGCACATGTATATATTTCTAACATGTGTACGACAACAAAGAGAAACGGGACATATTAAGAAGATATTAAAAAAACGAACCCATTTTTAAATTAATAATATATAATTTTGTAAATAGTTATCAAAGGCACCAGGCTTATAATTTGATACGCCAGACGCTCGTTTCGTCTACATACATAACACTCATCAGTGACACTCGGAATAAAAAAGTACAAAGTTGAAGAGCATTGATGACCCAAAATTCCAAAAATCTGTGACAAATACTCCTAAGGTTATCTATGCCTGGCATTAGAAAATCCTTAGTATTTCGATTAATCCACACTTGTAAAAATTATATTTATAAAATTGACCACATAGTTGATATTCATGTCAACACCGAAGTGCTGACTACTGGGCTGGTGATTACATCGGGGACGAAACGTCTACCAGCAGTGGCATCGACCCAGTGGTGTAAATAGTTATCAAAGGTTAGGAGAAAATAATTTACAGAAAACAATTTAAACAGCACAAAGATCTATAATTGTTATTACCAAAAACAAACGTCAAAACAAGTATTATCATACATGATCTAAATTAAAAACTACGCTCAAACCTATGATTTTTATTGGACGAAAACCTCAATTTTTATACATGTGCATGAAAAACATATTTCTTGAAGGGTCGAAATAAAGGAAACAGTAGTATACCGCTGTTCGAAATGCATAAATCAATAGAAAAAAAACCAAATCCGGGTTACGAAATAAAACTGAGGGAAACACATCAAATATAAGAGGAGAACTACGACACAACAGAAACACAACATTAACATGTAATTACAAAGAAACGAACTATAATACAATGGCCATTTTCCTGACTTGGTACAGGACATTTTAAGAAAAAAATGGTGGGTTGAACCTGGTTTTGTGGCATGCCAAACCTCCCGCTTTTATAGCAATGTTGAATATAACATTAAAATGACAACATTACCTGACAGGACTACAATACAAATAAATGGGAGAACATATAGGACAGAGAAACACACGAATAATAGCTAACAAACGGTACCAGGTTTAATATTTAATACACCAGACGTTTCGTCCACACAAGACTAGCCAGTAACGCTCTGATGAAAAAAGTTTGAAAACCAAAACAAGCTCCAAAAAGTTGTGCCCAATACGGCTAGGGTTTTCTGCCTGTGATAAGAACATCCTTATTATTTAGAATAATTCATACTTTTGCAAACAGTAAATTTTTATAAAATGACTATATAATAGATATGCATGAAAAAACCTACAGAATGAAAACGGGTACATAATACAACCTAAACCAGCACATAAAAATTGACAGTCGAGTTAGCCAAAGCGATAAACGCACAAAGTGAAGTCCCATTGGAATTTAAAAACATTCCCCAAAATAGGATGGAATTAGGATAAAATTCAAGATTAGGTTTGTAATACTGATATAACATTTATGAATGACAATGAAACTTACAATACTAATACTAATAATAATAAACAGCAAAAACACACTAGCGCATTTTTCAAAAGACCGAACAAGTGTAAAAGTATATTTTAACAAAACGCATCTGACTAATAGGTCGAAGAACAAATGTTCCTTAACCCTGCTGACTACAATTGGCGATTGCCAAATAAACGGATCACCAGATGTAACAAAATGGATCTAAAGTATTAATTTAATACCAAACAGAAAACAATAAACTTGCGGGAAAGTAGCTATATCGCCAACAAAAGGTGGAAACATTTTTGTACACCATATCTTAATTTCGATCATATAGCTATATATATATATATTACTAACTAGAGTATTAAATAAAAAGGTTTTAATGAATATTCTCCCTGGATATTCAGTATAGATGTAACAGTCATACTGAACGGTGTTTTAAAATAACATCGAGGAGTGCAATTATGAATTAAAGAATATTAAAGAAATATTTGTTTTATTTTGTTTTGTGAACATATTTAAAATGAAGTGTCTTGCAGTGCATGAACATTTCTGACGTTTTTGTTATATCTATAAGGATTATTCTTTGCTCTTCGCCAAAGAGCATGCGGTTGATTTTGTCCCAACTGTTAATTTGTTTCTCTGATATATAAGCGACTTATTTTGCGTTTTATTTTTTCCGATTTTTTGGGGGTTTACTTAGAAAATAGAACGATTTTGTCGTAAAGTATAGAACATAAATATCACAGATAAAAGAGAAAAATATATGGCAATTTCCTTTAGTACCTGTCTAAAAGTAGTTCCAAAGGTACCAGGAATATAATTATATACGCCAGACGCGCGTTTCGTCTAAATAGGACTCATCAGTGACGCTCAGATCAAAATAGTTGTAAAGCAAAACAAGTACAAAGGTGAAGAGCATTGAGGACCCAAAATTCCAAAACGTTTTGCCAAATACGGCTAAGGTAATCTATTCCTAAAATCTATTCCTAGTATAGAACCTCTTTCAATTAAAAGGTTTTAAAACTCCTATGAATATATATTCCTAAACTTTTCAACATTTACAGTAAAAATGTAGAACGGTATTATCGTATTCATAGCTATGCCATAAAACTTCATGCAAATATCAGATTTTACCATTTTGGGGAGGGGGACGTTCATAACAATTCAAATTAAATCAAATATATTAATAAATTCATTCAAGTACACAATTGAATTTGCGGTAATATTTGGTTCGATTTTGGAATATTTTGCGTTCAAAAAAATAACAACCCTACGTTAACATTCCAGTTCTTGATTCCTTATCACAAATACAAAATATTCTGGCAGCTTTATATATAGCACACGCATAAATGTCTAACGAATTTCTATAAAAACAAAATAAAAACAAAACGATAAAAATTGCTTGCGTACGAAGCGCATTTCTTGATTTACTATAATCATTAACGCTATAAGCCAAATATTTGAAAGCCAAGGATGTATAAGGACCGAAAACGTTGAAGAGCTATAAACCAAAAAGGACATTTAAAAGATAGCTGATGATATCGACTCGGTGCTCTAAGAAATGAAAGAAAAAAAAGTTATAAATTGCATGCGTTCGAATCGCTTATCTTGGTTTATCTTCATCAGAAACGCTTAAAGCCAAAGATTTAAAAGCACAGAAAACATCGGAGAGCTATATACCAAAAAGGACATTAGAGAGAGCAAATGAAAGTTATGATACGAAAGGACCAAGCATTTCAATATGTTCGAGACTTATGTGTGAACTATAATGTTATTAACCATTTAGCCTGGCTTTCAAGAATTAGACCAAATCGAAAATGTCTATAGATGGCTTAAAAGTGCAGATTGATATATTTTGGTGTTATTTTATAGAAATATTCGTACTAGAATACTGGTATCTCAAATTAGTTTTTGCTGCACCAAATGCATATTTCGTAAACAAATGTCCTTTCAGCGAGGATCGATTTCAAAATACTTAAAAATTCAAAACCTAAACAAAACGTGGATGCTGATATAACAAAAATCAAAATGATTATTCTCTATTTCTCGGTGCTCTTTTGTCTTTCAAATGCAGATAGAAATATTTTTGATTAAAGATATCTTTTGAAGCAGATTATTTACTGCCAAACATGCTTAAATTTTGATTTTATTTTAAAATTAATATAAACAGAATAGTGTAGATTACAGAATATTTGTACCAGTATATGGAACAGGGTGTAATATTGTTGCCTTTATTCAATTGAAGTTGTAATATTTGTCTGCGTCCAAAGCACTTCCTGATTAGCCTTCATCAAGAAAGTTTTAACCCAAATTTAAGAAGACAAAGATTGTATAACTAGAATATTTTGGACCCTAAGATAACGACAATTCAACTTTTAAGTAAATCTAAGCCGATGAGCAGAGCATTCAGATTTTTGGTCCAGATAACGTCTTGTGAATGCTAATGTGACAACTCCTATTAAACAGAAGCATGTAGGCACATATATCAACACAAAATAATGAACAAATAAACCCACCCAAAAGCTGTATGATAGACGCAACATTTAGAATCCTTTTACAGTTACACAATCTCTACGTTACACTGCTGTATTTTACGGACAGACAATGATTGACATATAGAACATTTTAAGAAATGGAGGAGTTCTTGATGCTAAATCTATTTAGCAGTTATAAGTCAGTACATTTCTACACTAACCATTTGTGTAGTACAGTTGTTGAACAGAATAATCAAAATATTACATTGGCACATGTTTTAAATTTGAATAAGATTATTTTTTTTCTAAATTGCTAACACTCCTAACTGTAAAGAACACCAAAAAGTTCAAGGAAAGAACACGACACGATAAAAAAAACTTGTTTAATTTCCAAAAATCCTTTTGGTTTACAATTCTTTACATCATGTAAATTATAAATATACATATGTAATCACCAAAGATTACTATAATTTTCATTGTCTTTGAAAAATTGTGCATAAAGCGTCATCATGTTATTCCCTGAGCTGTTCACGTTTTCTTTATTACTACAATGTAAAGTGCACGTAAACTGTATCAGAGGTGCTAAGCAATGTTGTATGCTGTTTTCGCTTCATTTCATCAGGTGATTTTTTAAGAGTGTCAGAATTTCACAATGTCGACAATTCATCTGTTGTTGAAATATATTAATCCGCTAGAACCCTTTTGTGACATTTCTGCACACGAAATGTAAATTATGATCCTGTCATTATCTGTTTTATTTCTATATTTAATTGTCTGCAGAGTGATTGTTGTAAATGTTTATAGGATGATTATTAATTGTATAATTTTCTTTTAATACCTGTCAATTCGCTACATGGGATTTGCATATTTCAGATGACATAATAATTTGCATAATTTAGATGACGTAATAATTTGCATAACAATAGGTTATTTTTAATTATGACAATAAATCTGAATTAACTACACAAGACGTGAACTATATTTACTGAAAACGTTTGCATACAAATCATAAAAAACATATTTTTACTTAACTGCATGTTTTGCAAAGAATAAAAATATAAAGAGGTAGGGTAAATTTCTCCAAGAATAAATGTCATAACAGTATACAAATTAGAAGCTGTGGTATAATTGCTGGTGTAGTGTTTCCGGTTTGAATTTAACTTTCAGTTCTGTATTTAAACAAAACTATTTCTGAACAACTTATTTCAGAAAACCAGTTATACTGTCATAAAATAAACAGTACATTATATTTAAGTAGGTACGGAAGGTCTAAGGGTAGCTCAAAACTGTATTTTCATAGAACGAAAATGGTAAGAGAAGGAAATTGTTAACCAAAAACAAAATTTCATTTTAGATACATTTTAATTCTACATAAATTGTCTGTAAGGTATACATTATTTCATTTAATTAAAGATATCCTTTCATTTTAAATGTTTGCAAAAATATAAATTTTCGACCTTGTTTTCAACAGCATTGTTTGGCGCCGAACTGCATTCTTTTGCAATGGAAATTTGTAATATAAGTGATAATTAATTTTGTTAATTGTACATGTAGTTTATTACCAGATTCAGGAACAATTGCACGTAGATTTTTGCGAAACAAATAAAAAGGGAACTGGTCCTTACCGCTTTATGAAACACAGAAAGAGGAAATTGGCCCAACCTCTTTGTAGAAGAAAAAGTTCCAGGAGATTCGTCTTTAATTTAAAATATTATTAGAGATACATGTCTAAACTTCAAATGTTCATTCTTCCTTATTATATTTATTCGGCATTTTCCAAATTTAGTAGTTAAATGTCTTAATTACCAACTTTCACCATTACAAATTGTCTCATATTGCTTCCTTTTGTCATTGTTTGTCTCTATATTATTTTAGCAGATAGTGAATAATTCGTTTTCTGTGTATTTTCAAAACAATTGATTCATATCCTTGTTTTCAAAATTCCAATAGGGAACATACTATATATATAATTGTATAAATAAACCAATTTTTTAAGACGTTTCGGCCATTGGCCTTCTTCAATTCTTTATTTTCCCTCTCAACTACATGGCTGACATTACATTTCGGATGTTATTTTTTTACAAATGTAATGTAAGCCATGTAGTTGAGAGGAAAAATAAAGAACTGAAGAAGGCCAATGGCCAAAACGTCTTGAAAAATTGGTTTATTTATACAATTATAATTTATTTATATCTTAATCATACCTACCAATGTATAACAATACTGAATCAACTGCTCATACAGTTCAAATTAATTTATGATATGATCAATCTTTTTTCAAATATGATTTGCTCTTATTTAAAATTATTTGAAATCAAATATTCAAGTGAAGTAATAAAGAAGGAAGACTTCTTAAGAGGAACAAATATTTTTGTCACATACCAATGTAACTTTTTCTTTCGCAGTTGTTTCGATATCAACGACACGAAAATAAAATGTGTACGTTAAACGGAAAATGTCAAATGAAAATATAATTAAATATATATAAAGATGAATTTTGATCGAACTAATTATACAAAATAATGATAATTCATTTTATATAAGAGAATAAGTTTTTATGAAAATGTTAGAAACAATCATATTTTTTTCGAAATTGAAACTGTCTGCCTAATGCAGAAAACTGTGCTGTGTTTTTACTCAAGAAAAAAAAAATTATAAAACAAACACTTATGTATGTACAAACACTAATATATAATTTAAACAAAGATTTGTTACTTTGTTAATTCAGATATAATTAAAGTAACTGTTTTAGTGACACCAGGAAAAAACATACCTTGTGCTTAAGAAAATAACATCCGAAGTTCAAAGTGTGTTTCAATTAAATATTTTGTACTATATTAAAATTCTAACTAAAATATGCCGCCTTTGATTTTCTGGTAGACTTGATAAAAGAAATATGCACCAAAAGCGCATACGTGAAGCCTTTATTAAAAGCAAAATATATTTATACAATGTTGTTCTTTTTCTTTATTGTCGCTCCATCGTTTGGAAGCATATTTAAATGGGATTTAGAAAATTGTTTTTATTGTATATATTTTTTGGTCGTGATCTAAAATGATATTAACAGATTATTAACAGATTATATTGAAATGATGTCTCTGAAAAGAATAAATAAAAATGCATATTTTACCCACCAAGACGTGTTTTCCGTATACCATAATTAAGTTAGAAGTATATTATTTAGATAAAATTGTTGTAAATATATATCATAAACTTTCTGTCCAAAAAGAAAATCAAAAAGATATGTTTATTTACTTATCAGCCTGGTTATATGTGTCTTTTATGAATTTTAGCATAGGTATTTTTTTTTTTATTTTATATTTCATCTGTACATATAAAAAGCTTATGTAAAATATTGAATTTGAATAAAATCAGAGACATTAAAAACAAATGTCTTAAAAAAAATAAAGGAGATAAAAGAATGAATTACTGAATTTTATTGTATTTATAAAAAAAAATATATATTAATATGAAACTTTTCACGGTTAATTAATTTTAAAAGTGGTAACGCTAAAAACTTCTATCGATGTGGAATGGTAAAACAGAAAATAATTCAAAAAAATTAATTGTTTGTTTGTGCGTAAATATGGAGACATATATATCTTTGACTAATTTATTATTAAAAAACGTTTTGCATATGTACATGTGAGACCTAGGGGGTTAGGGACAAAATGATTTGGCATAATATTATTTGGATGTGCGGTTTCAAACCACAGATTATTTCTGTATGATTTCGTTTGATCTCATTACAATGGTGTTGAAAACCCAATTTCCTTTCATATATTGCACAAATATTGAGGGCAAATACATTATTTTGATATCAAACTTGCTGTAATACGTATTGGAAGCCCTGTTCAATTGTAGATTAACCACACACGCTGCCATGTATGTTGTATATTATAATCATATATGAATAATATATAAATTTATCTTATAACAAGAAGATTTACAAACATTACACAGACGCAACAGATTGGACCTAGTTCACTTAGTAAACAATATTTTATTTTAATTTATGATAAAAATTCCATAAAAAATAATCCTGTAAGACTTATTCTAGTTATGAAAATGACAGACCTGGTGACATTAAGGATATAATGCATATGCATAAGCTGAGTATGGAACAACTTCCCGTGTTGACATTAGTCAAGATGGCGCACTTTATCTGATAGCTGAGACTAGTTAATTTAACACACGTTGATCTTATTCTAATTAATATTTAACCAGCGGAAAATTAGAAATCAGAATAAATTATAAATGCGTTGAAATAATTTATACATTAACGACAATATGTAAAATTAAAAGGTACCACAAATGATAATCTATACTTATTTAATGATTTCTTTCTTTTACACTGCTTGGTATTTTTATTTGAAACTTTGAAAATACATTTGACATAGCTTAATTGACCAATCTAAAACCGGGGCGAGCTCAGATGCATCGACAGAATACGCACATCCTGTTCCATATGTATATGTGTTGATCACGGAATGTTCAAATTCATTTACAAAAGGGGCGAAAGATACCTGAGGGACATCCAAACTCATAGATCTAAAATAAACTGACAACTCCATGGCTAAAAAAAAAGAGAGGATAGTGGCTATAACACTTAGTAAAAACCGTAAAAATGGCTTTTGTAAGAAAAATGATGGACGTCAACAGTTTGGTAAAATTTGTCAGTTGGACCTTCCCATTTATTGAATTTACCTTAACTTTAGCTTTTTTTGTAAATAGCACATTGACTGTCAACAGTTGGATACCACTTCTGTTGACTGTAAGAAACTGTAACTGCTAATTTGTAGAATCCTCTATCGTGGAATGTTGGTCGGTAATGTTTGCCAGTTTGTCGATTGTTGACTGCAAAAAGACGTCGACTGTCTTTGTGTCGATACCAAAATAGTCGTCACTGACTGTCGTTACCGGAATATCGCTACTGTTGACTGTATTATAGAGATATCATTAGAAAGTGAAATCACAAAAATACTGAACTCCGAGGAAAATTCAAAAACGGAAAGTCTGTAATCAAATGGCAAAATGGCAAAATCAAACGATAAAACACATCAAACGAATGGAAAACAACTGTCATATTCCTGACTTGGTACAGGCATTTTCTTATAGTTTATTGATGTTTATTGATGTTAAATTCACACTTATCAACTAAGAATATACAAATCAAGGTACAAAATATGAGGAAATCACCAAAAAATCTTAAAGCAGAGATTTCATGTGGGTCGACATCGTGACCGTCTCCAGGTATGCATTTTTCTCCTCATGTGAAACTATACTTCAACAACAAGACACAATCGGTTTACCCATAGAACATTCAACTGTTCTGCTATATTAAGAAATATTTCTGCGGGAACAACCCTGTTAATGAAGTCCGTACAGAATGAACATACATGAAATTAACGTATTTACCGAGATAATTATACGACATAGACAGCGAATAGTCTAAGGAAAAATTTACTGAGATACTAGTAAAGGAAAAAAAAGCACTCAATTAAATGTGGATTATGGGGTGAACAAACCACATCAATGTATCTTAAGTAAAATTAAAAACAAAAAACGTTACAGGATGCTTCTTTTTTTATCCTTGAGAAGATTCTGTGTGCATTCTGATTCATATCATTCAATAACATGTTATGTAGTGGGGATATTAGTGAATGTTTGTTTATGTTTCTGGTTGTTTTTTATAATGATTAAAATAATGACACAGTGTCGACTGCTGTACACCTATATTCTTATTTATTTTACCAATATGTCTGTTTGATTTGGTCACATGTCAGTACAATTGAATTTTATATGACTGTCAAGCAAGTGAAAGGTTTAACTAGCTTAAATACCAGGTTAAATCCACCATTTTCTACATAAGAAAATGCCTATACCATGTCAGGAATATGACAGTTGTCCATTCGTTCGATGTATTTGAGCTTTTAATTTTGCCATTTGATTGGGGATTTGTTTTTGGTGGGGTTCGTGTTCCTTTGTCTTTAGTTTTTTATGTTGTGTTTTTTGTACTAATGTTTGTCTGTGTGTCATTTTCTTTTTTAATAATGGCGTTTTATTTTCGATTTATGAGTTTGAATGTCCCTAATTCAAATTAGGAATGTTTATTTTAATTAGTTAATTCCGCTAACGATTGTACCGTCAAGATTATTAGTTTATGGTATAGGATACTTTTTATGTGAATATCAAGAATAAGAATTATTCTGATCTCTAACTGTTTCAAGTAATTTTAGTAGTACGTCTTGAAGAAATACTTTCGCTTTTATAGAAACCACATACTAGTATTCACAGTTACTAGCTGAAAAATGAATGTTTCTCTTTACATTTGGAACTTGTAAATGAACGGTTGTCAAATTCTTAGAAACTTAAAATCTATTGTTAGTTTTCTGGACTTTGATATAAAACCTGTACGTGGTCCCTTTCAGACTTGTTTTCGATCTGTTGTGAAGCCTATTTCTGCACCCTTACGTTTATAAACTGTACTTCGGCTTTTTTCAGACCTGTTTTGAACTTTAATGAATATAAAAAAGAAGATGTGGTATGATTGCCTATGAGACAATTCTCCACAAGAGACCAAAAATGACACAGAAATTAACAGCTATAGGTCACCGTTCGGCGTTCAACAATGAGCAAAGCCCATACCGCAGTCACCTATAAAAGGACCCGAAATGACAATGTAAAACAAGTCAAACGAGAAAACTAACGGCCTTGTTTATAAAAAAGAAATGAACGAAAAACAAATATGTCACACATAAACAAACGACAACCACTGAATTACCTCCTGGAGTCTATTTCTACACACTAACGTTTATGAACTGAGTCAAGTTTAAATGCAAGGCCTGAACAGAAAACAAACTCATTGCCAAAGAGTATGGCATGATCTGTAAGGCATACAGCATTAAACAATCCATTTTTACATCGTAACTTAATTAAATGCGTGAATCATTGCCGATTCTCAGTTGTACTTGTCTTAATCTAACAACTTTTCTATTATATAAATGCAACACTTGTTCATATTCTGGTTTCTTGTTTTTTCTGGTGAAATATAAATTGAGGATAGCAAAACTGATAGATGTTTGGTTTACAGTTATCATTACTTTTGGGATGATTTTGTTTTCCGACTGGTTCTGCTCGGGTGCAGCTGTTGAATCCTGTTAAAACACGTCACATGTATAGTTTTGTAGATGGAAAGCCTGGTATGTAATGTTTATTCGTTGATATTTTATGGTACTCGAATATGTACCTTAATATCAAAACACAATTGTGTGGATCAGATATAACTTTACTTCTAAACTTCTGAGTTAATCACCGGTATATATATATATATATAGTTGGGTTCGTATTGCGTAAGTTAGTATTTTTTTTTGTCGTGTTATTTTTCATTTGTTTTTCGTCGTTTTTTCTTTTGTTTCAAATATGGTTTTGTTAAATTTAATTGTTTTTGATTACCCCCATGATATTGTCTGTCATTTCTTTTTCGCAAGGTCAAAATTCAGTAATATTTCCACTGTTGATACTTATAATATGTTTGATACACAGTGTGTGTTCTTGTCTTGTGTTGCTAATTGCTTGGTCTTTATGACATTTTGTGCTTCGTTGTTACATAATTGTATGTTTTGTTAGTGATTAAGATTATAACACAATGTTAAAAGCTGTAGTTTTGACATTACCGATTAGCTCTGTTTGTTTTGTTCACGCATCGCTGTTAATATATTGAAATTAAGTGCGACTGTCATAAAAGTGAGAGGTTTTGCGAGCTATAAAAACAGGTTTAATCCACCATTTTCGACATAAGAAAATTCCTGTACCATTTCAGGAATATGACAGTTGTTATTCATTCGTTTGATGTGTTTGGGCTTTTGAATTAGCCATTTGATTAAGGACTTTCCGTTTTGAAATTTCCTCGGAGTGCAATTTTTTTGTGATTTTACTTTTTACTGGTATTTGAACACTTAAACGTTTACGTGGAATGCGCTTTCCTTTATTTTTTATAAAGGTTTTGCCTAAAAAGTCCTTTCTGACTGAAAAAAAAACATTTAGCTATTCAAAGATTATGCATTGTGTACTTGTATGATATTGTGAATAACGCTTTTAATTTGATACGCTAGTAGCTTGCTTGATCTTGCTTGAATAAAATACGTTTTTGATGTATTTATAGATTCTAAAATTAACTTGATCTTGAAACTAGAATGTGGAGGGACTTTCCCAAAAATCATTGTACCTGCCATCTGCGTTAATTAAACAACACCAAAAATAAAAGATTAAATTCAAGCCAGTGAGGCGTACTGTTTAATAAAATGACTGAGCAGATATACTAGAAATATTCAAATTAATAAATATTCATCAAGGGTATTGATTATCAACCGATTAATTACTATCTATCAACAAGAATATATAATGATTATTGCGAAAAACATACCAATTAAGGATATGTTCTGCTTTTTAGCATGTATATTCTTAAATAGATAAACAATGACAAATACATGCAACATTACGAGTTTTATACCACTGATAAACACAAGGGAAATCATACTGTTCAGTGGTTGTCGTTTGTTGATGTGGTCTATAAGTGTTTTTGTTTCTCTTTTTCATATAGATATACCGATGGTTTTCCCCTTTGTATGGTCATACACTGGACATATTTTGGGCCCTTTATATTTTACTGTTCGGTGTAAGTCAAAGCTCAGTGTTTAAGACCGGACGTTGACCTATAATGGTTTATTTTTACAAATTGTGACTTGGGTAGAGATTTGTTTCATTGGCACTAATACCAAATCTTCTTAAATCTACATTATTAGATTATTACATTTGTTTCTATCTGGGACGTTTGTTTTTGTCTTCATTTGTTTGTGTAGTTCACAAATAAGGAAACTAAAATGTCCCCTTTGTTAAACCTTATTTCTACCTGTATATTGCATTGCTTTCTTTGAGGTAAGTTATAAACGACAGGCCGTGAGGAATTAAAATTTTATAGACTCTAGATAAGCCTTGTGGTTTCTAATCCAACAGTACAGCCCATGCGAAACATTTGAAATTTCAGAAATTATTCCATCTGTGTATTTATATGATAAAAGAAATATACATATATTGAACAGTGATATATATACCCTTGGTATAGTGCATTTATAAAACACATTACAACGATACTTCCAAACTAAAAGCAGAAGTTCAAATTGATTATTTAGTTGAAACTAAAATAATTTCTGTTGAAGAATCGAATTGTACAGACGTAGCATGATATGCGTCACTAGTTGAGCTGGCATTTTTGACCTTTTAGAGCTTATAAAGTCCCTCCATCTGGGTTAGGTAGGGACGTGTTTTGTGAACTGTTTTTTGTTAAGCATTAATTTCTTTTTTGTGTGATGTTGGTATTCGAGTTTTAAATTGCCACGTTTTGTATATTTTCCTGTTTTCAAACCCAGTTAATGTTATTACGTTGTTTGACCACTGAATATATACACTATATAACAACAACATAAAGACTGAATTGGTATCTAACAGATGGAACATGCTTTATCATGTTTATATCGTGAAATACTGCCAAATTTAAGCTTGTTTTCAGATATCCCTTAGTTTTTATTAAATTCGAGATATATATATATATATACTCTTGCATATTTTCATTTCGTCGTAAAGAAAGACGAAAGATACCCGTAGTAAATTCAAACTCATAAGTCGAAAATAAACTGAAAACTCCATGGCTAAAAAAGAAAAAGACAAACAAACAAACAATAGTACATAAAACACAACTTAGAAAACTAAAGATAGAGCAACACGTACCCCACCATAAACTCAGGCTTTAAAATATATCGTGTAGGTATTTTGCAGTACAAACAACGACTATTATGAAATCCTTTCAATACATTTGTACTTCAAATGCAGATTTTTTCTTCTTATCAGTAGCTTATAAAAATAAATCTTTTCTTTTAATAAAATAAAACAGTATAAATTATTTAACTGTACATGTAATTACTCTTCTAATATGCACCTGTTAACAATTTTACAATGTGATCAATTTTATGCAACAAATTTATATCCTACCTCTTGTTTATATGTTTTGTGTAGAGATATAATAAACTATAAGGAGTTATAATTGTCAGATATTTGTATTTGTGTATTCTATCAGAACAGGTGTAAAACATACACCTTTAGAGAGACAAATGATGATATTTGTGGTCCATCTGTTTTCTTGACATGAGGTATTACTACTAGTATTACTGACATATTAGTTACCACACATTATGGCCTCTCTTATAAATTGAAGCAGAAAACTTAAAAAGACGTTTTGCTATTTGTTTAACTTGAGGTGTAAAGGTCACCATGTGGTCCATCATTTTACACGAATCATGTGATAGTTTGTTAGTGTTAACGATAATATTGGCCCTCAAGAACACCATGATGGACTGGTGTCACAGTCTGTACCCTCAC
The DNA here is from genome assembly GCF_965363235.1 of Mytilus galloprovincialis. Classification (NCBI taxonomy): domain Eukaryota; kingdom Metazoa; phylum Mollusca; class Bivalvia; order Mytilida; family Mytilidae; genus Mytilus; species Mytilus galloprovincialis. The sequence goes on from NC_134844.1 coordinate 1,638,459, forward strand.
GGTAAATTATGACTACATTTTATAATATCTGTCGTTTTGTGGGGTCCCGATGTACAGCTTGTTTGTAAGCATTGTTGATAAATGTGTTGTTATACACATAAAATGTACAAAAAACGACAGCATACTTTGTCGTATGTAAGTAAACTATTTTTCGTTTATGAACAATTTTATACATATATAACTATAAAAAGAATAAAGTTAGCGTATTTTGGAGACAAATTATTACTCCTATTTGTGGTCGCCGGACTTTTTTAATCGCGAAATAGTATATCATTTGCTCATTTTGCCTACTTTTGTTACAGGTCGGTTTTTTTCTATTGTTTTTTAAATGTATATGGTTCTAAAATAGACTTTTTAGATAACTGAAGCTAGATTTACTGTTAGCACAGATCACAAAATGCAACATCAACCCTATTGAAAGTCCTTGACTGCTAACTGAAACTGCAAAATTAATTTGAATGAAAAACTAAAGTGGGTATGCACGACAGTATCATAAGGACGAACGGAACGACGAACGAACATACACTGTTTTTGATGTGTTCGATGTGTTTTATTACTATTTGATTTTGTCATTTGATTATGGCGTTCCGTTTTGAATTTTCCTCAGAGCTCAGTATTTTTGTGATTTTATTGTTTGCTTTACAGTACGTTTCAAAGAGAAGGATGTGAAACTCGCGTACGTGTATTGTTTGTTTCGCAGGATTCGTCTGTATAAAGATTTCATGATGCCGTTATATATATCATATTTTTAAAATCTTTCTCCGATTAGTTTTTGTTTGTGGCAAAATTGCATTTACCGATTGTTACTATTAATTTGATAGGAAGATAACATGACCTTTAAGATTTAATTTGAAATATTTCAATCGAAATTGCTGTCTTCAAATTTGTTATTTTATACCATAAGTAATCAGGAAACATTTACAAATAACATTTCCATCCATTTATCGTCTTCGGAGCAGTTATATTTTTTTAGCTTTTAGTACAACCATCAGCACATTAGTCCACAATAACATTTGAATGAGTTATAGATGATAGTTTTGAGTACCTATCAGCTTACAATAACATTTGAATGAGTTATAGATGATAGTTTTGAGTACATTTCAGCTTACAATAACATTTGAATGAGTTATAGATGATAGTTTTGAGTACATTTCAGCTTACAATAACATTTGAATGAGTTATAGATGATAGTTTTGAGTACATTTCAGCTTACAATAACATTTGAATGAGTTATAGATGATTGTTTTGTGTACATTTCAGCTTACAATAACATTTGAATGAGTTATAGATGATTGTTTTGAGTACATTTCAGCTTACAATAACATTTTAATGAGTTATAGATGATTGTTTTGAGTACATTTCAGCTTACAATAACATTTGAATGAGTTATAGATGATTGTTTTGAGTACATTTTAGCTTACAATAACATTTTAATGAGTTATAGATGATTGTTTTGAGTACATTTCAGCTTACAATAACATTTAAATGAGTTATAGATGATTGTTTTGAGTACATTTCAGCTTACAATATACATGCACCTTAAGGGGTTATATCAGAAATCAAAATGTAATAAGAATAGATGGATTGTAACATTACGTTGATTATAGGGTTATTAAATAAACTATATACCATGCCATAATTTCTTGTAGTAGTCAACGTAATCACCAACATATTCAACCAGGTAAAATGTCAAGGTTTGATATGTTTATAAAATCGTCATAAGATACTATACCATTTTGAATTTATTTCTTATAGGAATTTGTTAGGCATTCTTCATTGAATGAAATGTGTTTTGAAAGATACTTGTTTGCATATCAAGCTCCGAAGAAACATATATCATATCCAATAAGGGTTCAATTAAAACTACCAAAGTTAAGGTATTAATTAAACTTTTAGACTGCAAACTAGTTTGCCACATAACGTGAGATTAACACACCAAATACCAAACATAATCGGCAATTTGTAAATTTTCCTTTTGATTTTAGCCTAGCAGTTTTGTATATCATGGACATAATCTGATACAATACCTCGAAAATATAAGGAAATGATGTATGACAGTGAAGCAACTTCGTGTCTTCATTGATATCTGTGTCAAAACATCAATGAAATACACGAGACGTCATTTCTACAACCGAACAACAATCACAACGTGTTGTACGCATAAAAGTAGTTTTACTCACTTATGATATCAATTACTTCTTACTCTCAAAACAAAATCATATTATTAAGAGCAAATCGCTAGTTTAATATTCTAAGTGATAGAATTAACAGGAAAATTACCGATTTCATTGTGTTCCCATGAAACATATTTTGTAAACTACGTAAACATACGATTTAAACAAAATATTAAAATAGACTTTTTAGATAACTGAAAAAAAACCAGGAACAAACAAGATGATATATAACAATGTTAAACGCTAACGATTAAACATCACATGCCAATGTCATGTAAATTTATTGATTTAACGGCAAAGGAATATGAATATCTAATTGCAACAACACCAAACAAATAGAAATAAACATTCCAAGGTTATAGTTTTATCAGTAAGGTACAGATGATACAACATTTTATTTAAGAATAGAAAGGTACGATATGAAGTAATTCCACAATACCTATTAAAAATCTCACTAAAATACTGACTCCGAGTAAAATTCAAAACGGAAAGTCCCTAATCAAATGCCAAAATCGAAAGCAAATGAATGGATAACAACTGTCATATTCCTGACTTGGTACAGGCATTTATGATAAGGCATATTCGTACAAAATAGATATCAAAATCTGACAACAATCGCAGTGGTAATAAACAAACCCAATAAAGACACCAGATTTATAGTTCTGTATGTGACACCCACGTTAAGACTGCCAAAGACTCTCCAGTGACGCTCAAATAAAAAAGGACGAATGACGTATGAGGTTTGAGAACATTGGGAACACATAATTCCACACGGTCCACTAACTCGTCTTCGGTGACATGTTTCTTAATTTCAATCACTATGAGACTGATCTAACATTTAGTACAGGTTTTTGTTTGGTTTGTAATTTTCAAGGGTTTTGTATTTCATGTCCAAATAAAGGCAACAGTAGTATAACGTTGTTCAAATTCATAAATTGATAGAGAAAAAACAAATCCGGGTTACAAACTAAAACTGAGGGAAACGTGTCAAATATAAGAGAACTACGACACAACAGAGACACAACACCGAAATGTAAAACACACAGAAACGAACTATAATGTAATCATGGCCATTTTTCTGACTTGGTACAGGGCATTTTATGAATAAATGGTGGGTTGATCCTGGTGTTGTGGCATGTCAAACCTCCCGCTTTAATGTCAGTGTTAATTATAACATTAAAATGACAACATTACACGGCAGGGCTACAATAAATAAATGGGAGAAAATATAGAACAGAGAAACAAAAGAATAATAGCCATCAAAAGGTAACAGGTTAAAAAATATTTTTATACGCCAGACGTGCGCTACGTCCACACAAAACTATGCTCAGATGAAAAAAGTTTGAAAGCCATAACAACTACAAAGTTGACCAAAATATCTGCGTTTTCTTGTTTTAATCATTTGATGTTTCTATACATTTCCGGATTTTCTTTCCAAGTATATCTATGTGTATGTGAATTTTACAACGTTACACATATATATGCTTGATTATGACAATAGAAAACCTTCTCATCCTCGTACGTCGTGTTGACTTTGGCAACTTTAAACGTTGTGTACTTAACAATGGTTCATTGTTATGACCTTTGTTTAAATAGTCTGTAAATGTGCATTATATTCAAAGGAAAGGGTAATTTAAGACAAAATTCTATTCATGTAACCTAGCGATCGATCAGACCTTGTTACGGCAGGATTTATAGCTCTGTTTGTAGATATGACAGGAATATCCTAAAACAGGAAGCTTATGTTCTATGTACGAAAGTGCTGTTTTCTTGCCATCTTTTCAAAACTTAACATCGTGGAAACATACTTTAAAATGCACTCATATTTTTTAAATTCAATTACGTCACTGGGCAATAATGCTATTAATTTTGTTGATCTGTGTCAAGTTTATATCTCTTATTCTTTGATCTATTCTGAAATTTTTGTTTTTGTTTTATCCGCATATAATTATTGGGGATTAGCTGCTTTTGAACTGAACATAAAAGAGCAGTGAAATCAGAATAAAACCCTTCTTAGACTATAACCAAATTAAATTGTGTGTCCATACTTCAGTAAATATTTTAAAACATTATCACTGTTTACTTTGTAACATCTTCATGAGCTCGAAAAAACACTATCAAAAGTTCATATATACCAGAGCAATTCAAAGTTGTTTTTTCATTATCATTTTTGTACATTTTTTGTCCTCTTGGGTACAAGTAAAAATATTCCTGTATTAATTTATATGCCATACATGTTTTGGTGGTATATGACGATTTTACACATATTTCATACTTGTTCTAATTGTATTTGTGTTGTTCTTTGTATTTTTAAGGTATGATTCATCATTAAAACAATTTATTTTTTATATGTCATTTTATTAATACTTCCATCATTTTTTTCATATCCTATTGCAAAATCGATGGCTAATACATGTATGCATTACAGTTTCTTCAAAGTAAATATAAAACTTCTCCTTTAATCTATATATAATACACGATTCGGATTTTTTTTAAATACATTAACAATGAATAAGTAGATGCATTATTTAATAAATTAATAAAAATATTATGATAAATAGAAAATGTTGACTATGAAGCTTCAATATTGCGATTTACAATGTATGAAAATTACCCTGTGCAAATATTAAGGTTTCATCTTTAGCAAATTACAAGCATGCTAGAAAATATATATTTTTGTTATCTTTGCAAATTATTTTTTTTGAGAATTATACCAAAACTTGTTATTTAGACTTTTCTTTAGACAACATTTTCACTCACTTTAATATATCGTCCAACAAAAAACCACAGAAAAATATGTTTACTTACAAAATACTAAATCGAATCTCTATAAACCCTCAAAATCTAATTTATTGAATATTTTATTATGAACTATTGATAAAGGAATAAGAATTAATTACACCAACTTCAAAGCAGAATAATTTTACGTTTTTAAAAACACATCAGACTGTTTCAAAAATCTTTTTATTAAGGATTATTTCAAAAAAGAAATTAATTCATCTATGAAAGAAACTTTCCACCTAATTTTTTTGAAATGGAAAATATTTTAAAATTGTGAACAAAACAATTTGTAATTTCAAAAGGGGGATTAAGAAAAACCGACCAAAGAAAATTTATAATAACCTAATCTTTTTGAATTAAAAAAGATGTAAGAGAAGTTTAAGATGATACATTAAGTTACATATCCTCTACACAACAGTCGTGTTATGTAGATCCGACCGTGGAAACCTCAAGTAATTATGTAATATTTAATTCAGTTGCTGAATTTTATAATATTCAACGTTGTTTGAAAACCATACATTTCATTAATGACAGGCTGGGTATTTTATTTAGAAAATATAAACACGTGGTTCTTTTTTTGATGATAGAGAAGAATTCTGCTAATTGATAAAATAAAATTACGAAGAAAAAGTAAGATCACAAAAATACTGATCTCCGAGGAAAATGCAATCGGAAAGTCTTATATCTGGTGGCAAAATAAAATGACAAAATACATCAAACGAATGGACTGTCATATTCCTGTCTTGGTACAGGCATTTTCAAATTTTCAAATTTTCAAACCAAAGTAGATGTAAAAAAGAAAAACATACAAAGTGTGTGAAAATTCCTACGTAAAATAAATCAAAGCATATATAAGAAAAATGACCGAATTTATTTCCATTTTTTGTACTTCCTAACATTTAGTACATTTCCCCCGAGTATTCGGTGCAGAAAAACAAATCGAATATTTCAAATTTTCAAACCAAAGTAGATGTAAAAAAGGAAAACTTACAAAGTGTGTGAAAATTCCTACGTAAAATAAATCAAAGCATGTATAAGAAAAATGACCGAATTTATTTCCATTTTTTGTACTTCCTAACATTTAGTACATTTCCCCCGAGTATTCGGTGCAGAAAAACAAATCGAATATTTTTTTTCATTTAAATATGGTGCAACTGTACAAATGCATATTTTGACAGGTTTTATGCAGCAGACAAAAGCCGCCCACTTTTGCATGTTTAAAGTCATTGATTGTCATTTTGGTGCATGGAATGCACAGTTTTTAAAATTTGTTAACTGTGCAGAAAATTTGTTTGTTTAAAATTTCAAACCGTATTGCAAATGGCGGATAAATTTTAATCAAGAATTGCTTTAGTGGTTTATTTTGCATATGTAAAATTTCACACTTCAATGTGTGCTGATTTGAATTTATAAGCAATTAGCAATTTTCAGTAACATGGCTGTAACATATTCTCGACAAAGACACAAAACAATACAAAAAGTAAACAAAGGAGACAGTTACCCCTCATTTATAAAACAATTAGGCTAAAGAATATGTCTAAGATAGAAACTTCTTAAATCATTGAAATATAACGACAAGCTCACATGAAAACCGGAAGTAAAGAACAAGTATGTTGGAAGTTACAAAATGAATTTTGATTTAAAAAATAAAGGCAGATTGACCTGATTTTCAACTCATTACTTATGAAACTGTCCTATAATGATAAAATTACAACTTAAGTTGACAACAGAAAGATATACACATTCACGTTTAAAAGCTATATCATAAGGCTACCATACAAATCAATGAAAAATTAAAAATTATTTTATCAGATATTTTAGGTTTGACAATTTTGCATAAACATAAACAAAACTAGAGAGACATGGTGAACATTATTTTCCATATAAATTAACAGATCATTTGGGAGAAAATCAAACCCTGCAATGACCAATAGCTGGTTATAGTTTAATAAAACCCTGCAATGACCTATAGCTGGTATAGTTTAATAAAACCCTGTAATGACCAATAGCTTGTTATAGTTTATTGGGGATGGGCAAACAGAAAGTTAAAATATTTAAATACGATATGCATCTTCTATGTTGTTTCTGTGCACTATTATTTGTCTTTTTTGTCTTTTTCATTTTTAGCCATGGCGCTGTCAGTTTATTTTCGATTTATGAGTTTGTCTGTTCCTCCAGTATCTGTTGTCCCTCTTTTTCTACAGTTATTGAATACAATAAAGCTAAGAACGAACAAGACCGATGCAGAGTTATGTTTCTTGAGTCTTTTTATCTTTTACATCTTGCTTGTTGAAGGTATACTGGTCGACTATAATTAGCACGTTATTTTTAACAGAACTCCTGACAGTTTTTTTGGTGTCTTTGGTTGATACAGGGGTGACATTAAAAAGCCAATTAAATTTGAAATCAGAGTAGTAGAACAAAAATACCATGTTTTTAAATCAAACAAAAGAACTAAAAATAACAAACGTAAAATCAACAACAAACCAAAGATTTAAGTAGATGCCTCAAAATATGAAATTAAAAAAAACAAACAACGAGCCTTTATCAACAGCACAAAATTGAAATACAAATTTGCAGTAACAGGGGCACCACTTGTCCACATAGGAATTCTTACTTTGGCGTGACGATAAATCATTTGTGAAATATAAATTGTATTTCTAACATAATGATTGATTTGGATGTCGAGAGTTAAGAATTAACTTATACTTACCATCTAAGTTATGTCAATAAACCAGTTAAGTATATGTTTTATTATATTATATTACCACATCCATACATATCATATTCATGAGCTGTAATAAAAAGTTCACCTGAATATGTTGAAAGTAAGGAATTATTTTATTCTTTAAGGTGGAGTACTAGTAACAAAGTTGTTGTACTAGTATTACTTTAGACTTATTTACTTCATCATGAATAAAGGGCTTCAGTATTCGACGACGAAGTCATTTAATAAACAAAACATTTCATCACAAAATAAATAAGAATACATTTAAAAATAAATAACATAGTCAATTGCATAGTACTGAATGGGTTCTTTTACTATATCCATGTTGTTGAAGTTCAATTCATGTTAATATTCCATTTTATGAATTTTTATCAGTTGTAAAACTCCTTAACACAATGCTTTATGGGTATTTCCGGGTCTAACCTTTTTTTTTAACTGATTCGTTGCATTTAAGGAAGCGTGATGTGATTCTTCCTAAATAATAAGATATGTAAATATTAGGTGAATATATATAAATTAATGAACCTTGACCAATGTTTGAAAATATCTAAATTAAATTCAAAATTATAAGAACTATTTATTGTCTTCCCATGAATAGCTATCCTCCTAAACATCCCGGGTGGTAAAAACAATATTTGACAATAGTAAAACTTCAAAAGGTAAAAAGTGCCAATGCAACTTTCCATAAAACGTTTGATCATTATTACTCAATTAAGTCCATCTAAACTATTGACGTAAGATCACTAATCACCCATGATCCTATTAGAAAAGCATAGAAGTCACACGGTCCGCAACGGCAGTGTAATGACTTGTAACTCGGGCTTTATTCTTGGTCGTTTTCTTAATAAATCTCATGCTGTTTCATATGCCTTTAATGTTTTGAAATATAAAATACCTCCTTGGTTGGAAGTACGGTGCTCATCATTGCATGAGAAAGTAATTACCTATAGGTAGTAGGATAGATTTTACACGCGTGGTCAACTCTCAAACGTTCATCCAAACGGGAAGTTGGAAAGCAAAAGTAAATTTTAATGTACTTAATTCGCTACAATAAATCAGGACTATAGTAAAATCAGCGAGTTGACGAAACACGATAAACTTGCTAAGTAAAGTTGAACCACAGCGTGAGGTTCGTTGTGCTTTTGTGAACGAAAATTCGCCTCGGTTGTCAATTCCACCCCTAAATCTTTTGATCTTATCTTAAAAAAGAAAAATATTTTATTTTTTAGTGTTTTCAATAATTGTGTATCAAGAAGAGAGTCGGCCTACATTCTCCTGAGGGGCAGAAACTTGGAGAACTTTTACGACATTTTCAAAGGACAGCTATCAATGCTGGTAATCATCGAACCTTGCTAATCAACGAAATGAATGCTGCAATTTACAAAGAGTGTTCAAATAACCAGAAAAGCAGCTTAATATTTTAACAAAAGTGATTGAATTAAAGAGCAAAATGAATATAAATTTAGATTTTCAATATTGAAAGTAAGGCAAATATCAGTAGAGCTCTCGAATGTCCTCCTTACAAACATGTTTCATAAACTACGATTTCACATTTATTTAGCAGGTGTGCAGCAGGTACAACTGCATGCGCACGTGCGGGACTTATTTGAAGCATCTTTATTTGACAAAGACTCCCAATTACGTGCTTGGTGACGTGTAACTGAACATGCAGTTATTACGTCTGCACGAGAATGTTATTGTTTGATCTAGAATTATTAATACAGTTGTAAGTCCAACATATTAACGTCATTTTGCCAAACAGAAATATATACCTTCCAGGTCACAAAGAGCAAATATGGACTGTATTGTTAAGCATTTTTCTAATTTGGAATGACAAGTAAGAATATGAATAAAAATATTAATAATCAAGAGAGTCTTAATAACAATGTTCAGAATTTATTAAAGAGTGGCGAAAGATACAAGAGGGACCTTCAAGGTCATAGATCGAAATCAAGTTCACAACGCCATGGCTTAAAAAAAAGACACAACATATAATACTACACAAGACACAACATAGAAAACTAAAGACTAAGCAGCACGAGCCCCATCAACAACTGGGGGTGATCGCACGTGCTCCGGAAAGTTTTTTTCCTAACGTTTGAAATTGTAAGATTTTATGGACTGCCTCCTTTTTTTTAAATTTACCTTGGGGTTATAGATACAAGAACTTGCAGTATGAGTGCCAATTAGGCAACTCTCCATCCAAGTCGTCACAATTTGTGAAAGTAAATCATAATAGGTCTTAATATACATAAATTAATTATGTCTTTCGACACAAATATTACTAACAACAGACAGCAGTTTCAAATATCTATCAAATGGTTTTAACAACAATTTTTGATGTTCTTAGTTATTCAAATGCATTGCCAAAATGAAAAAAAGGATCTGTCATAGTAAAAAAATCATTACAAGAAAGGGGCGACAGATACCAGAGGTTTCCTTGTGAGCAGCAATCCTCTATCACGGAAATCATGATATGAAATACAGGCGCGGGAATATCGTATCAATTGGATAGTTATGGAGACAATCACTGATCGTGTTTATGTTCGAATAGTCGATGGAGTATGTAATATGGTGGGATGATTTTGTTTATTACGTAGCATTCACATTTTAACAGCTTTTAAATTTAAAAATAGGGATAAATACATCAAATATTTTGTGTTTTTCAAGATTGACTAAATACAATAATATACTAAAAACATTAGTATATCACTAAGAAAACAAAAGAATCAAACCTCCAATTTTTCTCTCTGTTTTGTGAATAATACATAACACATCGGTGATAAGGTAAATTTGCTGATATCATGATCGAGGAAAAGGGGGAATGATAGGCAAGACCAAGACCAAACAAGATGTTGAATTGATATCGACAAACGAATACACCGTGACATAACACACTGTCGATATCGAGAATTTTGGTACCATTTTGAATCGATATCGACGAATGAAGATAGCATGAAAATACATACTGTCGATATCGTCGATATCGACAATAACAATACGATATCGAATCGATATCGAAAATTTCTGAATTAAAAAAATGTATGAACAAACAAGACGTCGATATAATCGATTTCGACAACAGCGATACGATATCAATTCTATATCGACATAGAAAATTTTAAACCTCTCCCCGATGATATATGGTATATGGATATACATTAAAGGAGAAAATACATAGTCTTCAAAGAAGTGTTGACAACCCAGGACTATTTAAGAAGAAGGTCATACAGAGGACAAAAAACAAACCCGGTAACAAAAAAGACATACAAGGACAAACAACAACATTCAACATTGAAACTAAAAACAAATGAAAAACGCACACTCCGAAATACTTGGGCGACCATACTATAAATTCTTATTGCGTTAGCATCTATGTATGGATGAATGTCAAGTTTAGATATTTTGCATGATCTCCTAAATGCATTGCCAACTTAGACAAAAATCTTATGTAAACTGTAACATTGGATTTAAAAAGAAAATTTACGGATTAACTTCAACCGGAGGGAAAAAAATATGAATCATATAGTCCCCCTTTCGAATGATACAATCAATAATCAAATTCTCTTCATGAGTTGTCAAATGAAGATCTTCATAGTGTTTAATATCTTATACAATGTAGTTTTGGTTGTTGTTGAACCTATGGGAGGTTTGTCGATATTGACAACCAGGACAGAGGTTTCAGGACGTTGTTCAAGTAAAAGGATGTTTGTCGATATCGATATCGACGATATCGACAACCAAGACAGAGGTTTAAGGCCGATGTGCCAGTTATGGAATGTTTGTCGATATCGATTCGATATCAACGATATCGACAACCTAGGCAGATGTTTCAGGCCGTTGTCCAAGTTATGGAATGTTTTTCTATATCGATTCGATATCGTCAATATCGCCGATATCGACAACAAAGACATGGTTTTAGGCTGTTGTTCAAGTTATATCAAGTTACATCGTCGATATCTATTCGATAACAAAATTCAAGACAGAGGATTCAGGCCATGTGGACATAACAACATGCATACGATAAGTCGAGTATTGATATCGATTCGATATCATCGATATCGTCGAATCGACACAACATCGTGTCTTGGACATACCTCATGATAGGGGCCAAACCGAATCTAACAATTCGGTGGGCATCTGTGAACAAATACTCTAACAGACAACAGAATCATGATTGATTTCGAAGGGATGACAGCATTGTATCTACCCCCAGTCTATTGTTGGAAGATTAAATCATGAATGATGAGGTGTGAGAAAGTTACAAAGCATAGACAGTTCACAAAAACATTTATTGCAATGATTGCATTTTCAGTTTGCCTTACTGTCAATATTTAGATGTACAGCAGAACAAACTGCATCTCTAAAGTCTTAAATTTTAAGTGCAAAAGGCACCAAACTTTTAAAGTATTTACAAATGAAATAAGAAATAGAAAGAGCAATGAAATATGGATATAACGCTTAAACGTTTTATTTTGGAACACTTGTGTGAAATCTAACTTTACTGATTTAAAGAAATCAGAAATTGATTGTCAAGAAGAGGAGCACATGTTGATCCAATACAAATGTAAACAAGAAAGCATACACGATAAATTATGACAACTTCTTTTTTTATTTAGACACCACACATCCCGAGCATTTAACTCTATCTTCTTGTTGTGTATTGTTTCATAATGCATATCCTTAAGATTTATCTGCGGTCTTTTGTTTCTCGTATTTATTTGATAAAATGATAGTATTGTCTTTCAATTTAAGATACTTTCTAACGGTTGTGTCTAATTATCAATTGCGGTATTTCGAATCTGGTTTTGCATTTCCGGGTGATATATGCATAGCAGAAAGTACTTGTCCCGTTGTCGCATCCAATCCGGTATGTTTGAAGATATGGGTGATTCAATCCATTTTTGCTTTCTTGATCTAGTTATGAAATTTTAATATTTTACTACAGTTATCTCAGTTTGAGCCTTGAAGCTTTTGTATTCATTTGTATTTTCTAATTTTTTTTGTCAAACAAAAAAACATTTGTCTTAGATGAATGATTTTTTTATTAGGTTTTATAGGCTTTAAACTAGCTATCAATAACTGCTAGTACTCTCAGATCTGTATCTTTATTGTTTGGATTCACACGTATTCCTTCGCGTCCATTCAGTATTTTTCTATTTGTATCAATTTTTCAACTGAATTGTATAGTTCGTTCTTATGTTGTACTGTTAAACAGCTATCCAATCAAAGGGGAGAATTTGGATCCCGCTAAAATGTTTTACCCCATCCACATTCAGAATGTATGGGGCTGTCAAAATTCAAGAGCCGAGCCTGTAATTCAGTGGTTGTCGTTTGTTGATGTGTCACTTATTTTTTTTTCCATTGCTCTGTACATTGATTATGCCGTTAATTTTTCTTGTTTGAATTGTTTCACCTTTGTGATTTCCGAGCATTTTATCGCTGACTCTGCAGTATGGCGTACGAAGACCTATAGCGGTCAATTACTGTGTCATTTGGTCTCGTGTGGCAAGTTGTCTCATTGACAATCACAACTTCTTTTTTAATATCAAATAAAACCAATAAAATCCTTTCGGGAAAAATCTAGCTGACCTTACTAGCTTCTACATCAGTTTTAGAATGACACGAATAGCTTTTTTTATTCATGAACTTTTATTCACTGTAAGACATTTGGAATCTGTATGTGTATTGAAAAAAGTCCGTAATATATTATCAAACATGCATTTCATTGTTTACAATATTCAATATATTATGCAGATAAAGCTTCTGTATTCGAAAGTAAGAAAAGCGTTCATTGGCAATCATACCAATTCTTCTTTTTTTATAAATATATTCTTAAACTTAATAACTTAAAAGTCTACGATTGAAACAAAAATCAAAATATGGTGGCAACATTATTTTGGCAATAATTAACAGTTATTTTTAAAATATGCCTTTTTTTCTCGGAAAATTGGAGTTAATAAAAATGCCTTTGTAACAACAAGGGCTTTCCAAATATGGTTTGTATCGCTTTATTATCATTTTGCGGTAGAATGCTTCGTTTTGAATTTTTCCGTGTTGTTTCTGCCTATAATACTATTGACTTTCACTACAAATTTCATAATCAGGGCTGTTTAAGTGAAACCGACATACGAAGGATGTCGAGTAATACCTAAATCTGACATCAAACGTATTTGGCTACATACAAATCATATTGCACGTAGTTTTTGGAGTAAAATTAACAAAATGCTCATATTTTACCAGTTGTTAATTCATTATTACGTAATTTGCAACGCCCAATTATTGAAACACGTGAAGGCAGGCACTAAGAATTTCTGAAGCATTTTGCTTGTTTCTTTCAAATTTAAATTAGCATACAAATTGAAGTTCATTCTATTACATAACTTTGTAAAGTTGGAATATCTTAGATCTGTTTATGGTAAGGCTTATATAAACATTATACATCTTCACAGCTTTTTGGTTTTAATAAATCAGAAGTAGTATTATTTGCTTTAGCTTTCTCACAGTATGAATACCAAATGAAAACCATGCTGTTTTTATCATATGCTATGCAGAACCCGAAATGATTCAATCATTTCTATTGAATCAAACAAAAGTAAACTTTTTGTTTTCTATGAACTTTTAGCTTCTGTAGAGAATTGTAAATGAAATAAGACGGATTAAACTATTGCTTTTTCACTGAGCGATTCTTATGTATTAAAACATACGTCATTTATAAATGCATCCTTCCCATCGTAAATAATTGAAGACTAATATTTCATATAAAAAAGAAAGCAAAAAAGAAGGTTTACTTGCTATTTCACGTGATAGGGATAAGTACCCGATTAAGTTTATATTATTAGCTTAGTTTTGCTTACTTCGAAACTTTTTTTATGATTTCGCTGCAGTGTAACTGTTTCCTCAGTCTGAATATAAAACAATAATGAAATGACCGTCGATTTTAAGCCTTTGACATAATTCAAAGAAAATTAAAAAAAAAAAGGAAAGAAGTCTATATAAAATACAAATCAAACGCTATCAATAAACAGAACACGTAGAAAACAAATGAAATATTCCATACAAAATATATTATAAAAATTGTTTATAGTAGAGAAAATGTTTTTTATTTTTTTTGTTTTGGTGGTTTTCGTTGGATTTTTAAAAGTATAAATGGTCGCGAATGTATAACTTTGTGATGATGTGTAGGAGCAAAAGGGTTTAGTATATTCAAATTTCAACCCGCTTAAAAAAAAACCTAAAAAGAAACAGAAATATGCAAATTATGTGTTGTAAATTTGTTATTTGATTATTTCTAGCAGATGAATGTAAGGTTACTGCGTCCCTAATGGAACATTTGTCTATTATCAAAATTTATTACCTCCAATAGATAAAAAAAAATTAAAATCACAAAAATACTGAACTCCGAGGAAAGATCAAAAAGGAAAATCCCTAATCAAATTGCAAAATCAAAACCTAAAACACGTCAAACGAATGGATAACAACTGTGATATTCCTGAATTGGTACAGTCTTTTTCTTATGTAGAAAATGTAGAATTAAACCTGGTTTTATAGCTAGCTTAACTTCTCACTTGTATGAAAGTCTCAAGAAATTCCAGTATATTGACAACGATGTGTTAACAAACCAAACAGACAGAATAGGTTAAAATCCTTTGGAAATTTTTACAGTTGACCTTAGAAGAATTTTCATACTTTATTCGAAGATTTTGACCATACAATTTATCTATTGTTTTAGTTCTTATATATTCTTGGTATTCGAATATTCGTCATTTAGCGTTGATGGTGGTGGTAATTCCAGAAAAGCGCCTCGGGTGCCCACGATTAATAACTTGCTGATTTTATTATTTTATCACCCAGCGCCTCATTTTACTACATCACATCATGAATTAGAAAATATCATCCAGTTTAATTGAGCTTTTTTTAATTGTGAAAAATCTAAAATGATAAAACACAAAAAGTATTAATCATCAAATTAAAATTATAATAATAATGAGCAACATAAAGAGAGAGAAAAAGAGACAATAATAAACAAGATAAACATACTATTATTGGTTCTCGTAAGGAAATGCCTGTACCAGGGGTTGAAATATGACAGCTTTTGACTTTGCTATTTGATAAAGGACTTTCCGTTTTGAAATTTCCTTGGAATTCGGTATTTTTGCTATTTTACACCCCATTATTGACAACATTTGACAAAATAACAATATGGTTTATCAAAGTTAATGGTTGACATTTTTAAGATAGGCTATTTGTGTTATGCTCTCAAATATTTGATGTTGGCCTTTCCAAACATTTGATATGGTATGAACCTAGAAACGATTATTCCAAAAACAAATATAGTGAACACGAAAATAATATCAAACGGCTATATCCTGTGTTGTCTTCTTAAGTGTTTGTCATTATTTGTATTTTTTCATTCTTCGTCAAATTATTTGTTGCTTCCTGGAGTTTTTTCTCTTAGAAAAATCCGTTCCTTTCCTTTGTCGTCGCGCAGTTTCCTTAGTCGTCTAAAAGTTAATTTCGTTATCTGTCAGATATATATTCAAAATATAGTATTGCAAAAGTTCAAGCACATTATACATGATTTAAATAAAATAAATAAATTGATACATAACAAAAATAAAAAATGAATAAAAATATAAATATCAAAAATAAATAAATAGATAAATGAATTAATTAGATAATAAGATATATATATATGAATATATTTTAAAGCATAGTCTGCTATCCAAGGCCTCAAAATGACAACTGTTACACAAACGAGAAAAATAAGGGCCTAATTAAGGAACTAAAAAGCAAGGAAAACATGTTTTAACATGGTTAAACATGTTTTGTTTTTTTCTAAATTTTCTATGTAACATGTTTTAAAAAAAATCCCAAGCCTTTTTATCTTTCTTAGCTTCACATACTAACTTTACACTGTTGACTCTCCAATATTGAGATATGAGTGTTCATGATAAATGTATATCCAGAAAAAAAGATGTAAACAAAATACGAACTTCAAGGTAAATTCAAAAACTGGAAGTCCAATAACCTGAAAAAATTCTAACGTTATACATTAACAACTAACAAAACAAATAGTAAACTGCTGTCATATTCCTGATACAGACATTTTTTTCGAGAAAAAATTTGGTTGAAATCTGGTAAAATAGCTACCTAAACCTACCACTTGTATGACAGTTGTTTATAGTTGTTTATAGTTCCGTTGTATTGACAAAATTTGGAAAAGCGCGTTGGACGCACAACATTTATAGTGTTATTTTCACATCTAGCTTCAACTAAATTTACCGGATGGATTTCGAGACATATATCTGAGCTTCACCAGTTAACCGCCAATTTGTTGACGTTGAGATGTGTAGTTTTGTTCATAAAATACAAAATGTTACTTAATTTGCTCGTAATATTTTGTTCTCTTATGGTTTATTTGTTGCCTTATTTTGTTATTTTTGTTAAAGAGCTTACAAAACATCAGTAAAATTGTGGGCGTTGGAAATGCATAACTAAGTTCCTTTTCCATGATTGAATTTAAAAAAAAAAAACATTTTGTAATTTTTATGTTGACAAAATGAGTCCATTTTGTTTTTATCATCTGGAACCTTTTCTTTTAAATAAAAGAAATTGTTGGGGTTAGTCTTTATGTATCATATTCGAATATGTTGTTAATTTTAACTTTTTAGTAAAAAAAAATTATGCGTCGTGGTGCTTTGTTGTTTTAATGATTTTCATTGGTTTCGTATATATCTTTTAGATTACAGATATAAAAAAAAAGTATTATATAAATCATATGCAGTCATTGAGATATTGGACATATTAAAGCAAAATTAACTGCAAAATAATGAAGAAAATATTTCGGAAGTACACTTTGTAACAAACAAGCACCACATCAAGCAAGTCATTTTTCATTAGGTTTAGGTCGTTTTAACTGATTTGTGATTTATTATAAACCGCCATGTTTAATTATTGTATAAAATAGAAATACATAAAGAGTCAGCATCAAGGATCCTATCAAAAACCGGGAGTGATCTCAGGTGCTCCACAAGTGGCAACCGATAACTTAATATCGCAAACACATCTACTTATTTCTCTAGAATTTTCTAGCCTCGTTTCACTTTGTGGGAACTATTTTGATTTGCTGACTTTGTTTATATACTCTTTAAGATAAGTTTGAAGCTTAACATATGACTGAGGTGGTATATTTACATCTATTAGTATTTAAAAAAAATATATTGTTTTTTATTGTTTCAACAGAACATTTTTAAGCATTAAAATCCAAAATAATTTCTATACTCAAAATACAACATATTTTACACAATTTTGCTCTTTCACTATTTTGATTTGATTTTTACAGATCTAACAATGATAACCTCAGACTACAGGAAGATGTTTGGATTCGTAAACAGAGACTTTCAATGACTAAAATGGTTGAAGTGACATTCATTATCCTTATCAACATCAGAATTATTATAATACATTTATCTGTGATTAATTTTACTCCTTTTTGTCTCAGTTTAGATTTTCTTTTTGACACTGTTCCTACTTCATTTTTATGAATATTGTATTTATGATTTGTCATAGAACAAACTTAGTCGTTACGTATAAAAAAAGAAGATGTGGTATATAAAGGCAACAGTAGTATACCGCTGTTCAAACTCATAAATCCATGGACAAAAAACAAAATCGAGGTAACAAACTAAAACTGACGGAAACGCATAAATATAAGAGGAGAACAACGACACAACACTACAATGTAACTAACACACACAGAAACGGACCAAGCATCAGACAAAATCCCACGAGAATAACAAATATAACATCAAAACCAAATACATGAATTATGATTGCCAATAAGACAACTCTTCACAAGAGACCAAAAATGAAAAAGAAATCAACAACTATAGGTCACCGTACGGCCTTCAACAATCAGCAAAGCCCATACCGCAAGGTCAGATTTAAAGGGCCCAAAATGACACTGTAAAACAATTCAAACGAGAATACTAAAGGCCCCAGTTATGTACAAGAAATGAACGAAAAACAATTATGTAACACATAAACAAACGACAATTACTGCATTACAGACTTCTGACTTGGGACATGCACAAACATAAAGAATGTGGCGTGGTTAAACATGTTAGCGGGATCACAACCGCCCCCCCCCCTTTTAGCCTGGGACAGTGGTATAACAGTACAACATAAGAACGAACTATAAAGATCAGTTGAAAAATGCTTAACTCATCAGATAGACAAAAATACAAGTGGACGAGGCTGGATACTTGTACATTCCAACAACAAAGAGACACTAGGTACAGATCTGAGCGTACTCGCAGTTAACTGACAGCTAGTTCAAAGCCATTAATAACTAATAAAAATCATGCAACTAAGACTAAATTATCAATCCATATACATCCAACATCCAATGAATTAAGTGTAAAGACGTCATAAACAGTCAGTGAAAAAATGACCGTACGCAATGCCAAAATACAGGTATCGACAGATTGTAGATCCATGAATAGGTATAGGTATATACCATACAAGTAATATCTAGTTTGCTTTCAATTTACTGATAACAAAATCAATATTTATACCAATAAAAACAATCTGAATACAGTGTTGAATTGGTAACCTTTTAGAATAAATATAGAAAGATGTGGTATGAGTGCCAATGAGACAAATCTCTATCCAAATAACAATTTATAAAGGTAAACCATTATAGGTCAAGGTACGGCCGTCAACACGGAGCCTTGCAATTTCGACTGGTCTTTACTGAGTTTGGTCATAAAATGTGATTCATAACAGTACAAAAACAAGTCTGCTATTAGTGCCTATATGGATACCTACAACCTGTCGATAAACTTTGTTGCCGAAACGTACATAAATATTATCAAGGAGACAATTGACAGCTTCAATCATCTTATCACACCTCCAGTAAGTATATCTAGCATATGTATGTTTTGCTTAAATTTGTAAAATGATCAGTGGTTGTCGTATCCTTCATGTATAACCAACAAAAGTTCATACAGAAGTGTATACATTTTGAAATACCAATAATATTTAACTTTACTTACATCCATTCTCATTGATATTTGTATAATTATTTAAGAACGTCTTTTATTGAAAAAGAAACAAATATAATGACGCTACATCCTAAACTGATCATCTGCAAGTAACTGCAATGAAGCCATTATTTAGCAAATATACTTTATAAATAAAGAAAAAAGAAAAAATCATCTCTATTCTGTGCGACTTGTATATAAGTGAGGAGCTAAGCTAGCTCCTCAATTAAGTTTAATCCACCAATTACTTCATAAGGCAATGCCTGTATCACATAAGGAATATGCCATATGTTTTTGTTTTATTCTTTTGGTGTGTTTGTCCTTTTTATTTTGCCATATGAAAAGTAACTTTCCGTTTTTAATTTTCCTTGCATTTCAGTATGTTTGTTATTTTACTTCTTAAAGATCAATGTGTTATTTCTTTTCTTATACCTCTTATACAGCTGCCATTTACAAATAAAAACAGGAATACAGGATTTTGATATCGACAACTTCAAGAGTGAAGCAACTTTTCATTTATGCACGAGCAAGTTTCCTGTGTATCTATAATAGACTATAAGCACACATAATTAACTTTGTCAAAAACACTGATCTAAGAACACTTTGAAATAAATAAACAAAAAATGGAAGTCGATAAAATCTGACGAAACCAAGGAAATCGACTATATCGAACAATGAAGGTTATTTTAAAATTCCAACGGACTGTGTAAAGGATAAAACTAGGGAAAATACAAACGGTGATAGAAAGAAATACATACATTTTTACTCTTTAAATGAGGTGTTTTAGCTGCGATGACGTAATTAAAAATGAACAAATAACAATTAAAGCACATAACTTTACTTCATAAAGTGCATTTTAAGATAATTGAAATTTTACAAATTCAGCTCGAGACCTAACATGTGTAGGTTGTTTAATGTTTCTTTTAATTTCAAAGACAGTTACCATTCATATTTTGTCACACACCACTTTCGTTCTAACAAAACGATTCATAACATTGTTATTAGCAACCTGTATGATTTAGTGTGAGATAAAGTTAGAAGAAATTCGTATAAAGAAAAGAAAAGAAGCTAACGCTATCATTTAAATGAATTTTGCTATAAAGATTTTGTTGTCTATTGTTTTCAAAAATTATTTTATTATTCAACTGGAAATGAAGGATATCATGGCCATTGTTATATTATAGTTCGTTTCTGTGTGTGTTACATTTTAACGCAGTGTTTCTGTTGTGTCGTTTGTTTTCTTTTATATTTGAGTGTGAATTCACATTGCTATAAGGCGTGTCACGGTACTTTTCTATCCCAAATTCATGTATTTAGTTTTGATGTTAAATTTGTTATTCTCATCGGATTTTGTCTAATGCTTAGTTCGTTTCTGTGTGTGTTACATTTTAATGTTGTTTTTCTGTTGTGTCGTTCTTCTCTCCTTTCATATTTGAAGAGTTTTTCCTCAGTTTTAGTTTGTAACCCGGATTTGTTTTTTTCTATCAATTTATGAGTTCCGAAAAGCGGTATACTACTGTTGCCTTTATGAGCACAGATATGTAAGTGTCTTCACTTTTTACGTTGAGGGTTGCAACTGCACACTTAGAGTGTATTTTCGTTTGAAAACGGTATTCTTGAACGGATATTTTCTTTTCTTCCTTGATGAAGGGTTGCTAAAAATCCAAAAGAAAGTAATTGCACAATTATTGTAATTTCTTCGAAAATTTGAATACGTAATGATTTGGTTGACCTCTAAGGAGTATCTTGCCTCCAATGACTACGGATACTTTAAAGCCGATCACATCTATACTTCTTTATCACAGATGCTACCTTAAACTGAATTGTAACCTATTTTAAAGAGCATAACGATTTCAGTAAAACAGGAACTCCAAGCTCCTCCTGAATCGATTTTGCGGATTCGTATTGCCAAATCTTTTGTTGTTGGTTATTGTTATATTATAGTTCGTTTCTGTTTATGTTACATTTTAATGTTGTGTTTCTGTTGTGTCGTAGTTCTCATCTTATATTTAATATGTTTCCCTCAGTTTTAGTTTGTAACCCGGATTTTTTTTTTTCTCTATCGGTTTAAAAATTTCGAACAGTGGTATACTACTGTTGCCTTTATTTATGTGTGCTGTCTTATTGGCTGATGTTTTATGTGTTGCTCTTTTTATTTTGACCTGTGTGTTGTTTGTATATCTGCCATATTCTTGCGGTTTATTTCCTATTAATATATATTCTTATATACCCATAATTCTTTCTCACATCAGGTAAAACATATCAATTTACTACCTAGTATAACCAAATATTTTGACAACGTCTGCTTAATATAAAATAAAAGCTACGTACTATCTAGGCAAAACGTAGTGTTAATGCCAACCTGATGAAGCTTACTCGAGTCAAATGTGCTGTGTGAAGTCGTTATAAAATCATTTTTCGGCATTACACAATCGTAAAAAGCCTTTGGCTTTGTCTACATAAGAAAATATGTCGAACTGAAGCTAAATATCAAACAGAACTGTTTAGTATTTGTTCTGAACGAAAGGTTAAATTTAGGAGGATGTATGTGCATTATGTATCTCACTATGATAAAACAAAGACACCAAGGTTAAACATTATTTATGTAGTTAAACCAAATGATTCACGCGCAAGTTAATATAGAGGAGGTCACATATACACAGGTCAGAGATTGTCAATTTATTCAATGATGCGGTTATAATGACGCACGCTTAAACTTTATTTTTAACTTTAAAAAAAAAAGATCGAAAAACTACGTCATCAATTATAAATGGATAACTTCCATTAAAATCAACAATGATTGATGTAAAAAATCAAATGAGTCAAGTTTACTCATGATAAAACAAATTTCAAAAGACCAAAAAAATATACGACACTTCCGGTTCCATAACAGAAGTATTTACAACATAAATAGTGTTTAATTTTACAACAAATTGCTCCATGTTTAATGGTTCAATACCAGGTATGCACAGCATGGGTTTACCTTTTGTTTTATTTATGTTTCAGGACTACTTTGTGCTTCTTTGTTACAAATTTGTTTGTTTTTATAGTGATTTAGATTATTATATAATGTTGACTGCTGTACCACTATTTTTGACATTTTTACCTATTATGTCTCATTGTTTTGTTCACACATCGTTGTCATGATATAATGTAATTTTATGCGACTGTCATACATATGATAGGTTAAGCTAGCTATAAAACCAGGTGTAATTCACAATTTCTTCATAAGAAAATGTCTGTGGCAAGTCAGGAGTATGACAGTTGTTATTCATTCATTTGATGTGTTTGAGCTTTTGATATTGCCATTTGATTAAGGACTTTCAGTTGTGTATTTTCATCAGAGTTCAGTATTTTGTGATTTTAATTTTTTTCTGCATTCTTCAATCTAACGGAAGAATATTCTTTTAACATTGGTCGCTAATTTTTATCTCATCAATCAGAATGCAGAAGCTGATTTTCGATTTATATTTCATGTCAAGTAAATTGCAGTTTGTTTAACGGATAACATATTATATGTGTACCCTCAGCTATTTTAGTAACTTGTATGTTTTTTAAGCATTGCTATTGTTATAAGGATTTGCTCCCGTCTTGTTTTTATTTAAGTATTTCTTATCGATTTGAGCAGTTCATTCAATGTTAATCCAAAAACAAATGAATGCTTAACCTAACTTGGTTTGGATTTATTTTTATTTTTAACTCTTAAATCTTTATCACGTTTCGTCCCCGAGGGTATCACTAGCCCATTAGTCAACACTTCGGTGTTGACATGAATATCAATAATGTGGTCATTTTCATAAATTTCCTGTTTACAAAAACTTAAACTTTTTCGAAAAACTAAGAATTTTCTTATCCCAGGAATGGATTACCTTAGCCTTATTTGGCACAACTTTTTGGAATTTTAGATCCTCAATGCTCTTCAACTTCGTACTTGTTTGGCTTTATGAATATTTTGATATGAGCGTCACTGGTGAGTCTTTTGTAGACGAAACGCGCGTCTGGCGTACTAAATTATAATCCGGGTACCTTTGATAACTATTTGACAGTATTATTAGATTTAAGTGAGAGCAAAATCGAATTATCAGGTTTAAAACACACTGCCAACTATTTCAAAAGGCTCGGTTTATTCTCTGACAATTCCAATTTTTCAGATCTTGCTTTGAATACTTTATCTGGAAAACCTCGACCCACTAATGTGAAGTAATTACGTCATGGTGATCCTCTGCTTATTGGTTCAGTAAAATTAAAGTTGAAAAACAAAATATGAAATCGTTAGTAGTCTTAATTATTCGACGTTTATTTGCTTTTGCATGTACATATAAATGAAAAATATAATGTGCGGTTTAGAATGCCAATAAACCAAATCAACCAACCATTGTTGTCTTAAAATGTCCTGTACCAATTTAGAATTTGGCAGTAGTTATTAAATAGTTCGTTTCTGCGTCAGTTCGCGTTTTTTGTGGTTGTTGTACTTCGGTGTTCCTTTGTTTTCCTGTTATAGTTGATGTCTTTCCTTTGGATTTGATTTGAAACCCGAATTTGTTTTGTTTTTCTCAATCGATTTATAAATTTTGAACGCCAATATACTACCGTTGCCTTTTAGTGCCATAAATTGAATGTTTACATAACTATTTATTTTTCATAGCCTGAGTGCACCGGTCGTTTTGTGGTAAGGTGTGTTTGTTGCATTCGCTTTAGTTTCCAGTGTTTTGTTTTAAATCTTTTTTATCGGTTTAATTTTGCAATGGCTCTGATGTTTCTGTCTTGCACAGTCTTGTCTATCGTTAATATTAAAACCTGTTTCTTTCCAAACTTTTAATTAATTAAAGATTGTTAGAGAATCCATTAATTACCAACGCTGTTTTGTTGACCGCTTATCCCGGTTTTTTTTATTGTTTTTAATTGTATATTGCTTTATTTTTACGACTTACTATTTTTCTTTAAGGTTTTAATTAAAACATTATAAAGATCTTTCCACTCAATTGACATTCTAGAAGAATGAATACCAGAATACAAACTACTATACTCATGTATATATGTTGACAGTTTATCAATCTACTGGAGTTGTTGCCCTTTGGATTGGTTTTAGGCAATGATAATTGAAAGAAATTGTTAAAACAAATATTTGTTCTTTCATTCATATATTCTTCAACTAAAGGTAGAAATGATTCATTTACTTAATTTTATTGAAATTTTTAGTCCATAATAGTTGAATTAAATAGTATTAAATGTTTACTGATAACATGCAGAAAGTTGTTATTAATTATCAGTAATACTGTTTTCAATGCATAATCTCTTA
Source organism: Mytilus galloprovincialis (assembly GCF_965363235.1). Classification (NCBI taxonomy): domain Eukaryota; kingdom Metazoa; phylum Mollusca; class Bivalvia; order Mytilida; family Mytilidae; genus Mytilus; species Mytilus galloprovincialis. Next base: position 1,663,488 of record NC_134844.1, read on the forward strand.
GATTTACAGACAAAATAAATATAACTAATTGTTTTGAATTTGGGATTATATTTTTATTGGACGATTATTTCAGTTCAGCAGGTGGCAAATCGAGAGTTAATCGTTATCGCTCTATTAAAGTATATATGGTGTATATCCTTAAAAATGAATAACTTAATTTTTAACAATACTTGATTTGAAAGGCACAACTTACCTCATCAATGAAAACAGAGAAAAAGAAAACCAACAAGTAGGCAAATCTTGGCATTCAGGTATCGAAGATCAAATTTATTCGTTCATAGTGTGTTAATTTACGTTTTTTGATTGAGTTAAGCCTCCCAATTGATATTTTATAGTGTGGTTTTCTATGTTGTGATGTTATGCTATTGTTTCAGAAAAAAGGAGAAGGTTCGGTATCATTAAAAGGTTTAATCCCGCTGCAAATGTTTGTACCTGTCCTCAGTCAGGAATCTGATGTACAGTAGTTGTCGTTTGTTTATGTAATTTATACGTGTTTCTCGTTTCTCGTTTTTTATATAGATTAGACCGTTGGTTTTCCCGTTTGAATGGTTTTACACTGGTAATTTTGGGGCCCTTTATAGTTTTTTGTTAGGTGTGAGCCAAGGCTCCGTGTTGAAGGCCGTACATTGACCTATAATGGTTTACTTTTATAAATTGTTATTTGGATGGAGAGTTGTCTTACACCACATCTTCCTATATATATGTATCATTAGCATATATGTTGTTAGATTTATAACTAAATCAAAATTGTGAGGACTGCAACAGAATAAGTTGCATTATACCATTGAATAGGGAAATGTGTGCTTCATAGCATTAAGTGGTACTGAGATATAAAGAACAGATAAATTGTAACTGCCCTTTGAAATAAATTTCCGTTTTAGGGAACTTAACAGAGTCAACACAAGTTTATCGATAATAAAAGCTCATAATTCCATTTTTGAAAGAATCATTCTGAATTCCATTTTTGAAAGAAGCATTCCTTACTATTATTATTCACACTGAAAAATTATCAAAATAAAGAATTATCTCACACAACTCCAATTTGTTTGGCCTTTTATAAATAACGTCAAAACTGTATGTTGTCATCGTATTTTATCAGAAGTTTCTAAATAGCTGTAATGGGTCATAGTTACTGAAGCAAGTGTTATTGAACATTTAATCGATATAAATATCAAGAAAGAGGGACGAAAGATACCAGAGGGACAGTCAAACTCATAGATTGAACATAAACTGACAACGCCATGGCTAAAAATAAAAAGACAAACAGACAAATCATATTAATTATAATGTTTCAAGTGTATAAAGGAACCTATTGCACAGTGTGACACCTGCGATGTTTAGAATTTACTTCAGTATTTGTAAGAATTTCATCAAACCCGGAAGAATGTTTGTGGATTAAATAACCACTCGAGCCAGTTGGCGCTTTTAATGATGCCATAGGCTTTATAAATTGACCTTTCTAAGTTACTGGAGGTCTCTCTTTGATGCTTTCAATATTCTTTAGTCATTTTTTACATATGGAAATGCATGTATCAAGTCAGCAATGTGACAGTTGTTTTCCATGAGTTTGTTTTCGAGCATTTGATTTTTCCATTGATAAGAGACTCTCCATAAAGAACTCTTCTTTCCTTACTGCAAACGAAACTCACTTCTGGAATACTTATTTATAAGCCATGTATTTTTAGGATGGTATTCTTTTTGTCCCTTATTACAGGTTGTATATATCCACACTTGCCTTCAGTCAATTCTTGAATTTGAATGAAAATAATATAAGCATAACTGATCAAATACAGACATATACGTTTTGCAAGACATCATGTCAATGCTTATGGTTTGGCCTTGTATATTGTTTAATGATTAATATTTTATTGAATTATTTGTTTTTTATTTGTATATGAGTTGAAATTTGGCGTTGAACTAACTTTAGTAAATGTGAGTAGACTTGGAAATATACTTAGTGACTTTTGAGTTTATCTTTCCCATTTTTTTTAACAGCTATCTTTATCATTATTATTTATTTTTTGTTACCTGATACCGATATGAAAAGTTTGAATGTTATACATTCTAATATCTGTTTAGGTTACAGGAAAGGGTTGAGTGTTCACAATTATGTTTTAGCCTGTTACGCGTTTTCTTTTTCTGTTCAAAACTAGGAACATCTAATCTGTACTATTTGTTTTCTTGACTGCTTTATCTTTTGGCTAATTTATCATTGTGTTATCTCAGTCATGTTAAAAATTACTGTACGGTATAGAGTGGTGTCATTGGAAATCACCAGTTTTATATGATAAAGAGTAAAATCACAATAATACTTAACTCAGAAGAAAATTCAAAACGAAGAGTCCCAAATCAAATGGCAAAACCAAAAGCTCAAACACATCAAACAAATTGATAACAACTTTCATATTCCTGACATGGTACAGACATTTTCTTATGTAGAAAATAGTGGATTAAACCTGGTTTTAAAGCTAGGTAAACCTGTCATTTGTATGACAGTTGCATCAAATTCTATTATATTGAAAAGCGTGTGTGAACAAAACAAACCGACATTATAGGTAAAAATGTCAATTTCACATGTTATTTCAAATGTTAGATTAGTTCCTTTAAACAACTAGAAACTTGCAGTATGTAGCCTGGATTAAAAAAATAACAGCAACACATCGGAAAAAAAACTTTGGAACAACATTTTTAAGATGGCAAACAAACATTGAAGCTTTATTACTTCTACATTTGTATGTTCGTAGTATTGCCGTGCTCTGCAAATCATGTTATTTCTAGTTTTCTAGATGAAGGATAAATCTATACTCATTTAATCTGAACTAAAACTCAGTACACAACGGTTATATGTTACCCAAGTTTCTATATCTATATAATGAACTTGGCAATGAGCTCTATATCGGAAGTCCTTGGAAACATTTGTATCATATAATTGAAGTATAATTACAAATGTATTATATTCCAATGTCAATGAACAGAACAGTCATGCATCGCTGATTTCTATATATGTCAAGCGTTAATAATTCGTTTAACATTTGAACAATAGATCGTAAGTTTTACTTGCATTCATTGTGTAATTTAAAATTAAAGTTGTCGGTATGCAATTCATGTATTCAAACTGTAGATAATGAATCTGAAACGTGTAGCAGGAATAGTCTAACGTTACTAAATATACATGGTAAAGGATATGCAAATGTTGAAGATATAATCAACAAGTCGAACAGTGAGATTTAAATTATTTTCGAATTATAAACATTCAACTGTTCGTTAGAAAACTATGTACTATGTGGAGAACAATGAAGGAGCAGTTTACATGCATGCAATAGTTTGTACAAGGCCATCATTACTTTTCTATTCAACAGATGTAATACATTGCAAAATAAAATGTAAATGAAATATTTCGATATAATGCAGAAAACATCTATGTGCTAAACTTACAGCCATATCCAGGTAGCCAACAAAGATACAGAAAAGTAAAATAACAAAAATACCGAACTCCCAGGAAAATTCAAAACTGAAAGTCCTTTATCAAATCAAAGGCTCAATCATATCTAACAGATAGTAAACTGTCATATCACTGAATTCGTAATGCTATTTTCCTATAAAGTAAAATCCTGGTGTTATAGCTAGCTTAACCTCTCACTTGTATGACATTCGCAAGAAAGTCTATTATATTGACAATAATATCTGAACAAAACAAACAGCAAAATCGGTTTAAAATGTCAACAAATAGGGATGCAGCTTTTGTGTTATGATCTTAATCACAATGAAAAACAAACAAATATGTCAACAACAAAATACTAAATGGTATACTAACAAAGCAAATAAGCAAATGAAAGAATACAAAAAAAAAGACCACAGCATAACAATGAATTGGCGAGATGCATAAGTATTTACATATCTCTATTGATACGATTTGCTCGTGCATGTTAACAATATACTTACTCAGTATTAAAGAGTATGTTACTTATGTAGAAACTGCTCCAACAGAGTTATAAGGAGGAAATATTAAAACTAACACTCCGTAAATTGTAAGGACACTATCACGAATTGGTTGATCTAAACGATGTGTATGTGTCTAAACTAGCTAAATACCACGTCCTTTATTCTGTTTTATAATCTATTTCGTCTGTCGGCTAGGTACCAAAAAAGAAAAATCACAAAAATACTGAACTCCGAGGAAAATCAAATCGGGAATTCCCTAATCACATTGCAAAATCAAATGAAAAAACACATAAAAAAACGAATGGACAACAACTGTCATACTCCTGACAAACACGACCTATTCCCGAATATGACGAGTATGAATTTGCATTGCTATTCGACGTGTCTCGATATCTTAGCTTTTTACACCCAATATTCATGCATTTATCTATGATGTTTCTGTTATGGTTTCCAATGGATAATGTGTAATGTCTTATCGTTTGTCGTCCAAATAATTATTAAATTGCTTTTCAATGAACTTATCATGGATACCAGGATTGACATTTTGTATTTGTTATGTCATGTGGTTATGACTTTTCTTGCGTGTGATTTTGTACTGGTATACTACTGTTGCAATTATTATGATTACCAAACCAATCTAAAAGAATATTACCAAAAAGGACTTAACAGGAAAGGTAAATAATGTACGAATCAAATAATAGAGCACAATAACATGTAATTATTATGATGAACAAAGTCAGTACCTGGAATCTATACCTCAAGACCATCATGTACTATTTGTGAAGTTTATTCGGAATATTTATCAGCAAGCTAAGGAACTTCCGGCGAACTTTTTTTCGGAAACGGGAAAGTCGTTTTTTGTCATAGCATTGGTTGATAAACTTCTGCTCAGACACTGGTGATGTTTTATAAAGTATGAGTAGCAGCTCAAAGCTCTTGAATGCCGAATGAGTTATATATATCTTATATGAAGTTGGTTGATTACTACTATGGTGGGGGTAATTGATAGTTTTTATTGCTACTACGGTGGGGGTAATTGATAGTTTCGAAATCAAAATCGGCAAGTTTTTCATTAGTACTGAGATGACGTCTTGTGGCTTCTTTTTCATATAGCTAATGTCAATTTCAAAAAGTAAAACGATCGTTTTAGCAGGAGACGTAATTTTGTGTGTTTCAATGAAATCAATGTTGTACCAGTAAACTCGAAAGCTAAGATATAACTGGCTTCTTCTTTCTTTATACCAAAAATTACATGTGCGAAAGAGACATAAAACAAACAAACAAGAAGAATGAAAAAGAGAAAAACATTCGAGGACCAGGTAACAGTTACACAGAAAACTATAAACTTAACAACCAAGCTAAAAAGAAACAATTACACCGAAACCACACACTATAGGTGGACAAGGTGCATAGTAGCCGGTAAGAAATACAATACATCAAGTAATTTTGTATAGTCAATGACTAACTCAAATATCAATTACAAACTCCTAAATGCAGCTGGTATGAACATACCACAACTCGTGTAAACAGAACTTTTTAACTAAACTTTCTCATCATGCTTTATAAGTATTAATTATCGTTGTTCCTCTAAATATAAATATCAAACATAAGTTGATTACAAGTAAAACAAACCATAAACAACACGTTCCTCTCTGAAGTAACAGCATATATGTGACAAGTGTAGGTAAAGAAAACATGACAGCAATATGGTTACATCTGATTTATCATTTGTTATATTTAAACTTTAAACTTGTCAAAAATGATGGATGAGCGCGCGTGTCATCCCGCGTTGTTAGTTTCATGTAAATTTCAAATTGTAGTGATATATGACAAGTTTTTGGTCCATTAGATAAAATGTAATTAATGATGCCTTATGATGCTGCTAATTTGTCATTTTTTGAAATGGATGATCTTTCGAAAACACAATACGTACCTCGTTTTCAATATTACCCATAATCCCATTTGGGAATTACTGCATGGTGTGTATAAATAAAGATGGAATGAATAATCTATATTTGAATTAGACTAAGCATGGCATCACGGGAAATTAAGCAGCGTATGATTCGATTAGAATGACAGCTCATTATACAAAAACTGTTGTTTAACAAGTGGTTATAGTAAAGTTAGATAATCGGATACAATATATCAATTGTTTACTGATAATTATAGATCATACATTCAAGTTTGAAAATATATGGTTCTGTTCGTTGCAAATATATCAAGGTGACCAACAAAAAAATATTGCGTGTTGACGTTGTTCTTAGAAAATACGCAAGTATATAAAAAAGAAAAAAAATGCCTTGGTTAGAAAATGAGATGGTTGAAGAGAGTGTTAAAGTTATGCGGAGTTACATTCATGAATTATGTCCTCGGGGTGGATATCATTTATTGGTGTATTGTTATGATTATCATTCTATATTATATTTGTTCTAAAAACTAATAACGTTTGAGTATCAGTATGTAAGGACTTCCTCTTGAACGGGCCTTGTTTCGGAATTTGATGCGACAAATGAGAGGTTTAACTAGTTTTAAAACCAGGTTTAATCCACCATTTTCTACATAAGAAAATGTCTGTTCTAAGCCAGGAGTATGACAGTTGTTAACTATTCGTTTGATGTTTTTGAGCTTTTGATTTTGTCAGTTCCTTAACTTTATCTTTTGAATTTTCCTCGGATTTCAGTATTTTTGTTATATTACTTTTTTGCATACTTTTTTCATTGCAACAGTTGTGATACAGCATCCAATACAGATACAAACAATGTCATCGCATTCTGAACTTTAGTGTGTCAGTGTAATTAGTACTTAGAAAACCCAATCACAACGGTTTAGTGCGGTACAACGTTGGAATTAATATAAAATAAGATTTTTGTTTAATTAGGCAGTTTAAATCATTAAACCTTAAAAACTTGGAAAGCCCATCAGATCATGCTACAATATATTGCGGGTGGAAAAAACCAAAGAACAACTCATGCCTGATGTCATTATGATACCTAAATATCAAAAGCAAGATGTGGTATGATTGGCAATGAAACAACTCGCCAAAAGAGAACCAATGACACGGAAATTAACAACTATACTTCATTGTACGGCCTTCAATAATGAGCAAAGCCCATACCGCATAGTCAGCTATAAAAGACCCTGACATGACAAATGTAAAACAATATGAAAAACGAATAAATATAACGGCCTAATTTATGTAAAAAAAATGATCGAAAGACAAATATGTAACACACCAACAAACGCCAGTGAACTTCTGAATTACAAGTCCTGACTTCGGACAGGCACATATATACATAATGTCTGCAGTAGAATAAGTAGATGTCAGAAAATACCAAGATGTTCTTTCATGTCAGTATAATACATATATGTATCCTTTCATGTAGTATCAGTATGATTTATAGATGTCTTTCTTGTTATATCAGTATAGTATCCGCGTTATGTCAATATTTTACCTAGATGTCCTCAAAAGTAATTTCTGCATAATACCCATGAGTCCTCGGGTATAATTTCCGTATAAGACCTAAGTGTCCTTTCGTTAAATGACAGTCAGGCACAGACGTTTTCTCGCGCGTTAAAGCAGGAACATAGAGGGCGTCTTTCTAACAAACTTACATCAGGAACAGAGGGAGAGACAGAGAGAGAGACAGAGAGAGAGAGAGACAGAGATAGAGAGAGAGAAAGGAGTAGGTCCGGTAAGAACCGATTTTGGCCTCAAATTTCGGGTTCATCTGACGGACGATTTTGGCCACTTTTTAAACACTTAAGTGTCTATTTCATTTGATTCAATTAGTTTATGTGAAAGATTTTTACTGATTCAGTAATTAAAATCGCTCCGATTCAAGCTCAAATATGAAAAATCTACCAAATATTCCGAAAAATGTCACTTTTCAGATGGTTTTTGTCAAAAATGAAAGTGGCCGCATCCGTGTTCATCCACAACCTTTATATGTGTTATGTATTATCATCAAATACAACTTACATTTCAATATTAAGGATGAACACGAATGCGGCCACTTTCGTTTTACACGGAAACCGTCTAAAATTTGACTAAAATGCTAGAATCGTGGAGATTTCAGTAATTTAGCATGACTTAATGGTGCTACTACCCGATATATGTGCATTGTGTTGTCAAAAACAGCCCATATTTATGTAGCAGAAGCATTCTTCTGTCCAATAAATAACTAAAAGTTTACATTTTAATAATTTTGTAAAACTGCTATATTTTGGGGCCAAGAAGGGGTCTTACTGAACCAACTCCTTTTCTGAATAAACTATCACCAGGAGCACAGTTTGCGATTTCTGAAATAATCTTCATCAAGATCACACAGAGCACTTTGCTGAATTACAATTTATCACAGAGATCGCATTTCTGAATTGACCTGTAGCAGAACAGAGAGCAATTTTTTGAATTAATCTTTATCAGGAACCTGGAGAGCACTTTTCTGAATGAACCTTCACCAGGAACACAGAGACGACTTTTCTGTATTAACTTTCATATGGAACACATAGAGTGCTTTTCTGAATTAATCTTCAACATGAACACAGAGAACGCTGAATTACATTTTATGTGGAACGCAGAGAGTGCATTTCTAAATTAACCTCCTTCGGGAAAAGAAAGAACTTTTCTAATTAAACCGTCATTCAGATTACAGAAAAAAGTAAAATCACAAAAATACTGAACTCAGAGGAAAATCAATTCGGAAAGTCCATAATCACATGGCAAAATCAAATAACAAAACGCATCAAAAATGAATGGACAAGAACTGTCCATGACAGTCAGGCAATATAGAGAACTTTACTGAACTAAACTTCATCCAGAACACAGATTTCGCTTTTTTAAATTGACCTTCATTAGAAAAAGAGAGAACGCTTTTCTGAACTACTCTTCATCAAAAACACAGAAACCGCTTTGTTTTTAATTAAGTTCATCAGGAACAAAGAGAGCTTTCTTGTTTTTTTAATAATTCATCCAGAAAGCGGAGAGCTCTTTTCTTAATAAACCTTAATCCAGAACACGAAGAGCCTTTTTTTTGAATTACATTCAATCAGGAACACAGAGAACACTTTTCTAAATTAGCCTTCATCAGGAATAGAGAGAGAGCCTTTCTGTATAAACCTTCATCAGGAACACAAGAGACGCTTTCTGGAATAACCTTCATCAGAAATACATAGAGCGCTTTTCTGAATATACCTCCACCAAGAACACAGAAGTCACTTTTCTGAATAAACATTTAACAGGAACACAGAGAATCCCTTTCTGAATTTATCTCGTCAGGAACACAGAGCGCGTTTTTCTGAAATAACCTTCAACAGGAACACACAGAGCGCTTCTCTAATTACCCTTCATAAGAAACACAGAGAACGCTCTTTGAATTAACCCTCATCAGGAACACAGAGAGCGGTTTTCTAAATTAACCTTCATGAGGAACACAGAGAGTCCTTTTTCTGAATTAATCGGAATGAAAAAATGTCTTGGCTCATTCAAGCTTCAAAACGGAGCACAGAATCGATAGTAAAAACAAACCTGTAGATTTTCACTGAATATCAGCAAAAATGTACACGTTTATATGAAATAAAGATGATATTATTTAAATAAGAAGATGCGGTATAATTTCCAATGAGACCACTCTTTACCAGAGACCCAATGACGTAAAAGTAAGAAAGTCACCGTACACTCTTCCATAAAGAAATACCCAATACAATATAACAATCCAGCAAAGCACCGATATGATAAAATGTAACATAAGTCAATAAGAAAACCAACGGTCAAAGATATGTGCAAAACAACAACCATAAAACAAATATTTTATACAGTAACAAACGACAATCACTGACTTACATGCTCCTAACCTAGTACAGACACGCACAGATGACGTAGACAATATGTCACAATACGGCTTTGTGGCAATACGGCTTTTAACTATGAGCATGTATCTCTTTGGGGATGCTACATGTACCAGATGCAGAACTTAAACACTTAAAAAGAATAGTGTATTATATAGATAAATTTGCAAACAAGAATATGTTGATGTTTTTGAAAACAAATATGCTACCAATGCATTAATACTTAGTAGTATACACAGCTAATTATACACAAACACATTACATATCCATATATACTTAATATAAAGGTCATTTCTATAGAATAACACAAACTAATAATATAATACAGAAACATTAGACATACATAACCTAAAATGATAGGCAAAGAATCGTTGACCGCGATAACAACGTTCATGTTGTGCAATAAACAATAACAAAAGAATTAACTCTATACATGTCAACTGGGTGCAGACCTACCCCCTTTTGATCATAAAGAAAACGTTTTGAATAGCTATGAAAAACATATTTGACCTTTTTTCTCGGATAAATGACAAATTATATGTTTTATGAGATCGTCAAATTAATGGCCTCTGAGTTTGTTTAAAGGTTTGTTACGGAATCTTAAGTCGACTATTTAAAGTTGCATCTTTTAAATAAAATGGAAGTTTGACTATTAATAATCTGTATGGTTGTTGTTCTGTTTTTGTGTTGTACACCTATTTAATGGTTATTTCGCTGCAGGATGCTGAGATAAATGACAGGTGATACCGTCTCTGTAAACCGGATGTACAGGTGCGAATGATGTTAAAAATGACAGGTAGGTACGGAGAAATATAATATCCTCCAGGTCAAAGATTTATACTATTATAAGACAAATCTGTTAAGTTCTTTTATGAATGAATGTAAAACTATATCTTAGTCATTTACTATAGAACAAACTTATTTACAACGTACATGTAAAATAAACATATCAGGGACGAAATGTTTAGACAGTGAAATACGCATGAGCTTGAATTAAATAACTTCTGATATTTGTTATAATTCAAAAACCTCGACCAATGTTTCTTTTTGTCTAGTTAGCAGACGTCAGCAGAATATCTCTTGTTTTTGTGTTATTAATAAGAGTATCATCTTCAGAAACCCTTTTCGTTTTTGATTGTTGAAATATTGTAAACCACAAAACATATATTCATTTTTTTTACTACATTTAAAATGCACTCTAATGCTCGACTTTGATTTTCCGATATAACAATTAACAGAACAATCACTTCTGTCATAGCTATATATATATTCGATAAACGATAATAATGCTAAATATACACAGGTTAATGACACCTGGATTCCTAATATAGCTGCTTAATACGGTTTACCTTCGATTCAAGTTTTAACACGTTACTTTAACAAAAATAAATTTACCATAATAATTCAGTACAGCAAGAAAAGCTTATAAAAGTTAACATTGACATGCATTTAGTAATTGGTAATAAATAAAACGTATTTGAACACACCAATAAGCAAAAAATATTCTATTGATTCAATATGCTTTGTCCAATTTAAAAAAAGCATCCTTTTTACAACAATATAAATGTGCATTACAGGTATAGGTCTTAATAACTTAACGACTGTAGAAAACGTAGTGTTTATCTATGATCACCTGCAATAGAATTAAACCGTACATTTTTTTGTAAGTGTCAAAATGCAAAAACGACAAAAACCAACGTCGTTAACAATTAATGTATTACTTTGCCACAGGCCTGAAACAATGGCTGTCAGGACAACTTAAAGAATGTCATTTTGTCATGCGAAGTGTATTTCGGAACTCTCTGTCAAAACCCGCTGATTTAACCACCTGTATCGTGCCACTCTACCTCAGAAATGTGAGAAAATTGACTTTTATTCATTAATGTATGAAAAGTTAAAGGAATATCTGAATGTTTTTTGGTAAATTGATTTCAGTATTTGATTAGTTGAATATTCAATAAAACAGCTTCGTCAAAAGTTTTATTTAAAATAAGAATCCTGTTGAGAAGATAATTAGCAGGTAATGCTTTAATTTCCTATCATTATTTTACTCACCATAAATGGAACAAACTAATGTATTAATAAAACCCACATTACTTCCATATACTGTTGAATAAGTTAATTATAAAGTTTTATTGGTAAACAGCTTTTTCTGGCGGTTTTTGGGGTTGAATTCCACGTAACTTTATAAATGAATCAAATGAAAATTGTAAATTAGAAATATTTCATTTTTATGGAAACAAAAACCATCTATAAACATAAAAAATATTATATCTGATGAATTTTGGCTATTCCCACTTGTTTTAACTCGTTTTGAGCTTTAGAAGAAAAGACAAAGATACGTGCACCATAATAATCTTCAGAAACTCTTCAAATGAAAAGTAAACTTTATAGTTTGTTCTAATGTAATACTGTTACACCACTGTCCCAGGCCTAGGTTAGAAGAGGGTTGAGCGCTCAGATACATGTTTAACCCCGCCACATTCTGTATGTGTCTGTTCCTGTCATAAGCCCGTAGTTCAGTGTTTGTCGTTGGTTCATTTCTGTCCTATTTGATTTTCGTAAATTGTTTTGATATAGAATAGGCCGTAAGTTTTTTCAATTGATTTTTTTCATATTTCACCGTATGGTGTGTTTTCCTAGGGTTTGGTTTATAACCCGGATTTGTTTTCTCTCAATCAATTTATGACTTTTGAACACCGGTATACTTTTGTAGCCTTTATTCAGGACGGGGGAATTTATGGCCGACCATATAGTATGGGTTTTTGTCATTGTTGAATGTCATACGGTTGTCTTTATTTGCTTGCATCCACTTCATCTGAACTTTGGTAGATTTTTGTCTCATTTGCAATCATACAACATCTTGTTTTTAAATTGAAAATATATTCAGACATAAAATACATGCGTTTAGGTTTTGGACTTTTTACAAATATATAAACTCTCTCCTTTGTACATGTGTTGATCAGTGGACTGAAATAAAGTAGAGAACAAAGCAATAAAGTAAAAAACAGTATTCATTTTTGTAAAATGATGGAAGCGAAAATATGTCCTTCTTTCCTGCAAGTTTGATAATACTTTCGTAATAAATCTCTATATTTCATAAAATCAGGTTATATATACTAAATCAGATCGGAAAGTTTAAATAATATTCCCAATGCAAACAAGAGTTTTATGCAACAAATTTATCTTCTTTGTTCCTATCTTTCCTAAGTTATGTTAGAATACTAGGTTATTCCTTTTCAAGCGGTAAAGCAGAAATGGAAATGCAAAGCGATGTCAGGATAATTGGTATTTATAATCAAATAAAAAAAACTATAGATTTTAACGATTTCAGTATGGACAAATTTAAAAATAAGGAGATGTGATATGAGTGAAAATAAGAGAAAAATAGAACTATCCACCAGAGTGTCGCCTGCAAACACGTTTAACCCCGATACATTCTGTAAGTGCCTGTCCCAGTTCAGGAACTTGTTATTCAAAGTTTGTCGTTTGTTGCTTTATTTCATATCTGTTTTTTCGTTTATTGTTTTGTACATAAATCAAACCGTAAGTTTCCTTTGTTTAAATTGTTTGACATTTGTCATATGGGGGCATTTTATAGCTTGCTATTCAGTATGGATTTTGGGGGATTGTTGATCGGACCGGACCGAACGCTATTTCATTTCGGCTTTACTTGCGAGTTGTCGCACTTGCAATTACATCTCTTCTGGTGTTTATACACACAACCCATTTGGGTTATTTTTCCTGGACTTCCTATTTTGGAGACCAATGTTATTTTTACTTTCTTTTGATAATTAGCCGTCTCAAAAATGATTGTGCTTAGGTATGCTAATATGAAAAAATTACCTCAATATCAGAACATAAACAAAATTTATGATGTATACGACCTTCTACTACTTCTTTTGCAAACTGTACATTAATTACATAAGAAAATAAATCTATAACTATATTTATCTTTAAATATTCCGTCATTCATCAAACTCATTATGAAATAACTAATTATAGTCAACGATAACTTAGTTCTGGTTGTCATAGTTTGCCCTTTGGAATAGTATACTGCCACGTATGAATGTATTTCAATTTCCAAAATAAACGGTAGTCTACTGACCGTATGATTATTTCACATTTTTCATAAATACATTTATTATAGTAGTGTAGGATCTACATAGCTACTTGTAAAATAAAGCAACTTGGAGGGTTTAGAAATATTACTGTGAAAGATGTCTGTTCTTTATTTGAGCGGTTGTACTATTACTTGTCTGTTTGTGTCGTTTTATTTTTTAGCAATGGCGTTGTCAGTTTTATTTTCAATCTTTGAGTTTGACTGTCCCTCTGGTATCTTTTGTCCCTCTTCTTTGATAACAGTTTAAAACGTTTGAAATACACATGTATTCCAGAAATTATTCTCCTGATAACAAATTGAAAGATTCACGCAGCCTCCAAAAACTAATATTTATGCATAATACATTCACATAATTTTGATATTTCGTGAAACCAATTGATGGGTGAATAGAAATATGGGTTAAGAATCATGGAGATAGAAACTCAACAGCAAATATATTCAAAAGTCATTTACCGTATTAACAGAGTTATTGGAGAAAGTAGAAATTACTCAACTTTCTCGTCAAAAATCATACCGTTATATATTTACAAATTCTGTTTACTTTATAGAAGATTTTATACAACAACATCATAAACAAGACAAAAAGACATCTTGTAAAATATCCATGACAAACTATGAAGACAAGCGAAAGAATTATTTTATTACAGCTTTAAACAATAAACTAGTGAATTTATATGTATCACAAAAGTTACTATAGGCTTTGAATGAACACCACTAGTGTAGTTATAAACTTAAATAATGAGTTCTTTTAAGCAAAAGAGATATATTTCAAGGACAGTTTAAGTCATATTATAACCTTGTATAGCCTTAATTAATTTGACTAATTGCCAGGTAGGAGTTTATGTATTTCTCAAATAGTCCACTGACAAAGTGCTACTAGAAAATCTTTCTTGTACAACGACCACACATTTTGTTTTACATCTGTTATTTTATTTTATTTAAAAGTTGAATATGTGGTGTATGGGCTTTGCTCATTGTTTTTTTTTTATACTTGCCACAATTGTGGAATGACAGGGATTACTTTAAAGGCAACACCATAAAAAGGACCAGTAGAGTTGATGTAGTTTGAATATCGGGTTATTCGTCCTGTGTAGTCCCCCCCCCCCTTATTCTAAAAGATGTGTAATGTTGAAATAACTTTTAAATATAACTAAATAAAAATTGTCGTAATACAATATTTGACTTACGAATACAAATAATTAAGCAAACGCTTTATTCAACAATGGAATATTCGCTTAATGCTTCTTTTAGTCGTATCTTGTCCCACTTTTTTCTAACCTTTTCTAAGAGTTGGATTTCAAACATGTTGGACTAACATGCGACTTGTGAGTCTAACGACGACTAAACTCCAGCGACTGATGAGTCGTATGACGACTAAACGCTCCTGACGTGGTCAACAAGTATAAACCTAGTATTTTGATGGGTTTTGATAATCACTGGGTCGATACCACTGCTAGTAGAAGGTTGTCGAAACGAGCAGCTGATGGAGCTACTAATGAAGGCATAAAACCTGGTTTATTTTAAACATATCTATGTATAGTGGATTGGGAAACAAGCTATGCAACTTGTATTATTCCCTTTTCACTTTGTTGGTGCGAGTGCTGCCTTTTAGTGACATTAGCTTGCTCTTTTTGGAAACCTACAAGGCTGTCTTTAACGTGCAAGATATTTGGCTCTCTCTTAAAACGGTTCAGCCATTTATCGTCCCTTTCCGATGGTAAATCATCGTTTACTCAAGACTATACTCGCAAATGATGTCAAGGGAGAGTCGAAAATTCAGTCCCTGACATTTTTATCCCGGAACGGAAATCGAACCAGGAACCTTTGTGTTAGTAGTCCAATACACTAACCACTACACCACGGCTCTGGTATCGTTGATGAAATAAATTAAAGGAAAAGTTGATAACGTTGATATCGAAACGTCTCAATCTTGTTATTAATATATGAATTATGACTGATTTTATTATCTTTTAGTTAATATTTTATAAGAAATCTCCTCATTTGTTTATTACTGACCTAGATTTTTGTTAGAAAACTCACATTTCATCTGTCAACGATCCAGACACGTGAGATACAGGGTTTTGGATGTTGAAGAGAAGCGGTAAGGGAAACATTAGGTACACAATAATTGCAATATTACTCAAAAAAGACAAGGACGCCTCTAATTTGTTTTGCATTTTTAAAGTAGTAGATTGTTAGAACAACGAAAGAAAGTTATCCTTTTTGAAGACGTTTAACATATATATATTTAATGCAAATAAAAAGTGATATATTAAAATACCGAACTCTAAGGAAAATTCAAAATGGAAGGAAACTTTTCATATGCCACAATATAAAGGGCAAACACACCAAACGAACAGATAACAACTCTCATATTCCTGCATATAAATTGTAGTCTTTCCACAGTCCATCTTGGCATCTAATTTCTTCATAAATATTGACCGTTTTGTTTCTTTCATTTATCTTTCTATTAAATTTGTAAATTGTCTTAGCAGTCGATATCTCTATTATTGAAATATGAATGTTTGAAAATAACTAATGGTGTTTCGAATTAAGTAAGAATAATAAATTATTAACAATCTTCCTATAGTCTAGCCTTTATGCTGTCAAAGTTATAAGGCAATTTACATTGAATATTTGGCAGAAGCATTAAAAGTAAATTAAAAAATTACTGAACTCCGAGTGAAATTCAAAAAGGAAAATTCCTAATCAAATGGCAATATCAAAAGCTCAAACACATCAAACGAATGATAACAACTGTCATATTCCTGACTCGGTACAGGTAGTATCGTATGTAGAAAATGTGGGATTAAACCTGGTTTTATCGTTAGCTTTATCTCTAAATTGTCTGACATTCCCATCAAATGCCATTATATTAATAACAATGTGTGAACAAAACAAACAGACATATTTGGTAAAAATGTCAAAAAAGGGATACCACAGTCAACATTGTGCTATAATCTTAATCACTATAAAACAATCAAGTATATACTGGCATAAACAGTAGTTGTCGTCTGTTTATGTAGTTCATACGTGTTTCTCGTTCTCGTTTTGTTTATATAGATTAGACCGTTGGTTTTCCCGTTTGAATGGTTTTACACTAGTAATTTTTGGGACCCTTTATAGTTTGCTGTATGGTGTGAGCCAAGGCTCTGTGTTGAAGGCCGTACCTTGACCTATAATGATTTACTTTTATTAATTGTTACTTAAATTGAGAGTTGTCTCATTGACACTCATACCACATCTACCCATATCTTTATAGACAAAGCGCCTTAGAAAAAATAAAATACAAGAATACAAACATGTACCATATTGTATTAAATCATATAAAGTAAAATTTGAGTAAATTTTGTTCTGTTTTGTTTGTAAAGTTGATTGAAAGTGTTACTGTATCAAAACACAGATGATTATATTCCTCCTTTGTAGTGACGCTGCAAAAAAAAAGCAATATACAAGGAAAAATAAACGTCAAAAACAAAACAACAAACCAAATCATTTTAAAATACATTTATCAAAACAAATTATATGTTATTATTTTTTCCATTTTATTCTAACAAAAAAAATAATTTGAGATTTATTTATATGATAAGAAAACTACATTTTTGAATGTTATATTAAATACATTTTGAAACATTCCAGTCAGTTTTTAAAAGAAAAGAAAAAGAAAATGAAATATTTCTGTTACTTATTGAAATGATTAGAAAATAATAATAATAATTATGATTATAATAATAATAATAATAATAATAATAATAATAATAATAATAATATAATAATAATAATAATAATAATAATAATAATAATAATAATAATAATAATAATAATAATAATAATAATAATAATAATAATAAAAATAATAATAAGAATAATAATAATTATAATAACAATAATAATAAGAAGAAGAATAAGAAGAAAATGATAACGATGGTTATAATAATGATAATAAGAAAAAAACGAAAAAACGAAGAGAATATAGAAAGGATGATACAAATTATACAGTCAAACGAAAGAAAACATTTCGAAAATTATGTTTTGTTTGAAAATGTTTTCTTAAACCTCATAAAACTATAAAAAAAAAATCCAAATGAATTTAAGTTATAATTCTTAATAAACAAATAAATATGAATTTTCCACGCTATTTCAGATTAATTCTTAGTAGCTTTTTTTTCTAATTTTTTCATAACAATTTGTTCTACGTATGTTTCTATAATTATGTCCGTGATTTTGACTTAAAGACAAAAACCAATGTTACGATAAATAAACGTGTATTTGAAAAATATATCAATTGAAACTATGTTCAGACTGAATATTTCAACAATGATAATAATATCATGGTGCAAATATGTTTCATCTTGCTTACAACTGTTCAATTATTTTTATGAGCTGTACAAACAGTTCGTTTTTTCCATGTAAATCTTGATTTCGTATAGATATGTTGATACATATAATTGATATAAAGTTTTGAACAACAGTATAATTATAATTAGATTAGTAATAAAAGAGATGAATTCAAACCAGATAAAATCAAATAATATGTTAACAAGGCTTTAATTCCATTTAGAACAATTTATATATTTTAAGTATTCCGTAATAAAAAATTGACAGAATTTAATTAAAATTGCAAAAGACAATGTACTCACATTAACCTTTTCAAATTGAGGTTTCCATGGGGTCAAAACATATTTTTTTATTAAACATAGAACCTTTCTTTGGGCCTCTATTCAATCAACCAAGAAAATCACACAAGGTTCTTGTTCATAACTGGCACTTTTTATTGAAACCAACACGACAATGGTTACTTTGGTACATTGTTAATGGGTCAAAACAACAACAATGTCAACGAACAACAACATAAGCTGACATTGTTTTATTTGCTCAGCATACTTACAGTTGGAAATTACTTTCTTACTGCAGAATCCTTACTGTACCCCCATGGTAAACGACCTAATATTTATAATTTTATGGAATATTGTGTATGTTATTAGGTACAATAACGTAAATATGGGTATAATGTTATCTAAGTTATAATCAATAGATTATCCTTATAGAAGGTTAACAACATAGGACATAAATCAGTCATACACATTGATCACACACCGGTAATTATACACATTGTACAATATTATAAGGACCATGAATGAACTTGTTTTGCATTGCTTCAGTTCTGTTTTAAACTAACGATGCATTCATCTGGTTAAATTGAAACAGTGATGTCATCAATATCAGTTCTTGGTAGTGCATCGTTATTTGTGACGAACACAATTTGTTAGAATTCCAAACGAATGTAATTGAGAAGAAGGCCACACAAATAAATGTGTGTTAAAGGACAAAATGAGGTGAAAAATATGGGTTCCCTCTGTTTGGACATAAAAACATAGCATTGATGCTGTCATATTCTGTAAATTATCTGCTCATAATAAAAATAATACACTATGCATTTTACAATCCAAGAAAAGATGTGTGGTCCAGAATAAGGCATGAAAAATACGGATCCCTTTTTTGCAGACATAACATAGATTTTGTTACTGTCATATTCTGTAAATTAACTGTTCATAAAATGCTAAGATCATACCAAAATACTATTGAATCTATGACAAACGAGGCGGTTTTAATTTTGAAATTATCAATTTCCCTCACATTAATAGCAATATAAAAACTTCACCTGTATGTGAGATATACACTGCCTTATAACTTATTCGAGCTTCTACTCAGACTTTGTAACACGTCATTAGTGTCTGAGCAGAAAGTTGATGAACAAGGCGTATGTCAAAGTAAGTCTCGTCCTCTTTCTAAACAAAGTTCATTTGAAGATACCAAGACCATGTTCATAAATATTCCGTATCAACCTCCCAAATAATACACGATGGTCTTCAAGTATATATTATGGGATTTGACGTTGTTTATAATATTAACGTGTTGTTGTATTCGTTAATTTGTCTTTATGAATATTACTTTTACTGTTTAGTCTGTTTTAGTGTTATCCATTGGACGGGAACATGCACCTATATATCCAGGCATTGTCATTGTTCTATAGTAAAATGTTTGTATTCTTGTGTTTAATTTTTGTAAATGTGTTTTGTCTTTATGCCTTTTTACGTATCTTTGTTTCTAATGACACTTATACATCCCTTTATTTAGTTATTGTGCTATGGTGATTTTTTGTATTCTTGTCTATCGTTTTTGCTTCTGTGCTTTGTCTATATGCCTGTTTGTGTTTATTCGTTACATATTTGTTTGTTTTATAGTGATTGAGATAACAACACAATGTTGACTGCTGTACCATTCTTTTTGACATTTGAACCTATTGTGTCTGTTTGATTTGTTCACACATCGAGGTCAATGTAATGCAATTTTATGCCACTGTTATACAAGTGAGAAGTTAAGCTAGCTATAAAACTAGGTTTAATCCACCATGTTCTACATAGAAAAATGTCTGTGCCAAGTCACGAATATTACATTTGATGTGTTGGAGCTTTTGATTTTGCCATTTGATTAGGGAATTTCTGTTTTGAATTTCCCTTAAAGTTCAGTATTTTTGTGATTTTACTTGTTGCAATCCTGGTACATTTGCCTGACTAATAATTAGCATTACTTTGAAAATGGACTGTCAATGCTCTCCAATTTAAGGTCATCACTCAAGAAAGTTTACGGTCGCCATCATGAGCTGATTGGCCATTATGACAAAAGTGTGTCAGAAATCATATCTGATATTCTTCCTCAGTCATTAAAACCTTCCATCATTACAGAACTAAACAAAGAAATAACACGACGGGTGCCGTATACTGTGCAGGAAATGCTTACCCTTGCGGAGCACCTGATTTCACTCCCTGTTTTAGTGGAGATCGTGTTGTTTCTTATGTATTATTTATAACTGCTGATGTAAATGTCCTTTTTTTCTGAGTCTGTATTTACTCCTTTGTTTTGATTGTTATTGTCTTTTTCATTAAACTGATATTTCAGCTGTTTGGTTTAAACTGCAAATGAGTCTTATGTAGAAGAAATGCACCGATGGCAATTTTGTTGGAGGTTTATTTTATCAATGAGCATTACCGGCCTAGTAGCCAGTACATCTGCGTTGATTATTATTTTTTTAGTTAAAAAATAGATGTTTAAATCATTCAAACGCTGTGGATTGGTAACCATGGGCACCGATGGTCTATGCTTGATTATAAGCACAACGTGTTCGGATTTTAACATTCAATGCTATTTAACTTCGTTAAAAATTTTGTTTTCAAGTGTTCATATTCGACTGCCAATAAATATTCTATGTGGAAAATGACATATAAGTAGTTTTCGAATCAGTGAAATGCACCTCCGCATCATGATTTTAATGTAAAGTAGTTTTTTTCTTCTTCTTTTTTTTAGCGAATCCGTGTTATTCAAATGTTTGCACCTGTCCTAAGTCAGGAATCTGATGTACAGTAGTTGTCGTTTGTTTATGTAATATATACGTGTTTCTCGTTTTTCGTTTTGTTTATATAGATTAGACCGTTGGTTTTCCCGTTTGAATGTTTATTTACAATAGTAATTTTGGGGCCCTTTATAGCTTGTTGTTCGGTGTGAGCCAAGGCTCCGTGTTGAAGGCCGTACTTTAACCTATAATGGTTTACTTTTTAAATTGTTATTTGTATGGAGAGTTGTCTCATTGGCACTCACACCACATCTCCCTATATCTATTCGATACAGTGTTTGTATTTCCCTTTTGTGGTTTATCAACACTATTGATGTTTAGTATTGGGTCTTTAAGGAACATTAGAAACAAAAATTACCAACATTGACACATAAAGGTACGAGAATACATTATTTTTAGAAAGATACACACTGTAAATCAAACAAAAATATCTTCAATAATTGCGCTTTTTTGGCTGATTCTCCTTTTTGATGTTTGAATATCTGAATTTAAGAAATTTTTTTAATATATTTTTCAACAATTTTTTTGTGGTTAAATCCAGTATTGCTGTTTCATATATATTAATCTCGGGTATTTATCAAACGGATATCAAACGGAATGTTATGATTGGGACACAAAGTTATCAATTAGTTAAAACAGTTCTCTGGAGTTCCGTATTTTAGTTATTTTACATTTATCAAAATATCTGCAGTTGAAATGCGTTTGAAAAAGAAGTATTATGTATGCAATGTCAATTCATGCCTTTTGGCTTCATATGATAGACTTGTGCTATAGGAGACAACTCTTATAGGTGTGTTGGAATTTTTACTTTTGAGTTTTAACCTAGCAGTAATTTTAACAGTGATAGAATTAATGTTGTTTACATTTGGTAAGAGGACTTATGCAGTAGCCTGCAGTAAATTTGGACAAGTTTGACTCCAACAAGTAAATAATTAAGAAATTATATTTTGTTTCTAAGATTAAAAATCCCCATTGCTAAAAAGGTAGAAAGTTAACATTTACACATGAAATAAGAGCGCTTTTCTCAGATGAAATGCTTTTAATAAAACTAAATGTATTTACTGAGGAGTTAATTGAATGTCTCTTTATTTCATTTAAGTACAATCTTTGAAGATGTGGAAAATTTTAATTGGATAAAACTGGATTGGATAATGAAGTAATAAGTTTAATATGTCCTGTTATAAGACAGGAATATAGCATTTGTATCTATATAGTCCGTTCTATGCGTGTTGGTGTTTTCTTTTCAGTTCAGTGTTTCTGTTGTTCTGTTGTTTGCTTCAAATAGTTGATGTTTTTCCTCTCCCTTCAGTTTGTTACCCGGATTTATTTTTGCGCAATCGAATTTTGACAATTGAACAGTGTTGTACTAATGCTGCATATATAAAGGTCCAAGTTATTGGTTGTTATTCGGTACTTAGTTTTGCAAGAACAAATGGCATTATATATTCTGGGATATATGATTTGATGATCAATTCTAGTACAAACTTATGCTTAAAGATAACCTATGCATGTTCAAATATGGCACAAAGATAGTGACAGACTCTCAAAATATTGAATATTGCGTCTGCTGACTTTTGGGGAATTGTGAAGACTTCTGGATGAAATTCGAAAAAACTAAGGATATTATTATCCCAGGCATAAATTACCTTAGCCGTATTTGGCACAACTTTTTTGGAATTTTGGATCCTCAATGCTATTCAACTTTGTATTTGTTTGGCTTTATAAATATTTTGATATGAGCGTCACTGATGAGTCTTATGTAGACGAAACGTGCGTCTGGCGTACTAAATTATAATCTTGATACCTTTGATAACTATTAACATTATGTATTATAATGAAAAAATATCCGTTTATCCCAAGAGAAATCGTCATATACCAAATATTATTGTTTTTCTGGTTAAAAAAGTATAGTTGTTAGTTCCTGTGTCATTTGCTCTCTTGTGTAGAGTTGTCTCTTTGGAAATCATACCACATATTCCTTTTTATGTATAACAAACAATATCAAAAACCAAAGCAAATTTCAACAGGGGAATAAAATTGAGAATGGAAATGGGGAATGTGTCAAAGAGACAACAACCCGACCAAATAAAGAAAAAAAAAAAAAAAAAAAAAAAAAAAAACCAACAGCAGAGGGTCACCAACAGGTCTTCAATGTAGCGAGAAATTCCCGCACCCGGAGGCGTCTTCAGCTGACCCCTAAACAAATATATGCTAGTCCAGTGATAATGAACGCCATACTAATTTCCAAATTGTACACAAGAAACTAAAATTAAAAAGTCCATAAAAATTACAAAATCCAATGCTATGAACCAACGGAATCAGTGAATTACAACGGCCGTATTTCTTGGAAGGATTTTCACAAAAACAATGGTGGATAAAACCATTTTAACTTGAATACCATTAATTTGGGACCAATTAATGTTTACTTAAGCACAAAATAATAATGCAAAGAGAATACAAAGATTTTGTAGAGAAATGTTTATGCCTTATGTCTGGTAGCCTAACAGATTTTGAAAAAAAAAGATTGTAAATTTTAAAGTTTATATGTTTTTGCAATTTATGTTAGGAATCAAACATTATTTTTCTTATTTAAAGATTTAAAGAAAAGTATAAAAATACATGTTATTTGGCCCACGGGGGGGGGGGGGGGGGGGGGGGTTATTCCTATTATTGGGTATACGGGGATGTGCCAAAAATATGGGTCATAATTTTGGGAGATTTTATATATAAATGACCCTCCTTTTTAATGACATCCTATATTAAAATGCATTTACGTTTGATAACCGTATATTGATTTGGGGTACTTAAACATGCAGTTAATCCAACAATCCATGCGTATATATAACGATAAAATATATGTGCACCAAACGATGTCAATTCATATATAAAAACTTAAGGGTAGCTGGTATATTTATGAATTATGAGTGATGATGAGTTAGTGCTTATATAAGCATGGGTCATATTTAAAATATTGTATAGAAGTATAGGTCATTCTTTCTTAAATATTTATATAACTATAGGTACTGAATTTCAGTGAATGTTATATTAAAATGGGTACGTTTTTTGAGGCAAAAATGGCACACCCCTACCAAAAAAATATCGAAGTTACCCCCGTGATTTGGCCAGAATGTTCAACGTATTCAATAAATATAAACCATATATTTACATTCAGTCTACACATATTACCATGGCATTTTAGATTCTCTTTTAAAATATGTTTCTTTTACACATTTTAACTGTGTATTCTAAAACTGGTGATAGTCAATATATTCTTTACATTTCAACAGTGACTTGCAGGACTTTGACAGATGTTTCATGGACCTCTACCCTACCCTTTCGATTTTGTAAATATGAGACAATTAAACAAGAGAAACAGTGGAAACTAATTTTGGGATGACAAAGCCCTGTCCTCTTTTGGGACTCTTTATTTGTTTTATGTGTTTTGAACACTGCTGTTTTTCTTTTTGTTTTCGTCCATGGCTTTGCCATTTTATTTTTTACTACTGAATTTGTTTTTTTCTTTGATTTTATTTCCCTCTCTTTTATTGAAAACACGTTATTAAACATAAATTAAAATAACATTTTAGGAAT
Source organism: Mytilus galloprovincialis (assembly GCF_965363235.1). NCBI lineage: Eukaryota > Metazoa > Mollusca > Bivalvia > Mytilida > Mytilidae > Mytilus > Mytilus galloprovincialis. The sequence continues at coordinate 1,688,399 of NC_134844.1, forward strand.
TTGATGTGTTGGAATCACCTTCTTCAGACACACTTATATCCCATTTTTTTTATATATATAAAACTGGTATATTCGGAGATATTATAAGAAAAAGTATCCTTAAAAACATAGCTACATAGGGTGCCAAAGGGAGTTGAAACCTAATTAACGAGTATTTTTATTTGTGCATTTAGATTTATTAATGACAATATATAAATGAGTGGTTGGGATCTAGATTTTGAAATTGAAATAGAAAAAGAAAGGATATGGGGTACCGATCCATGATTGAACGTTATTTTCAAATAGATACCAATTATGTTTTCCATATTACCAAATTGTTCTTTACTTCGTAAACATTTTTCATAAAATTTTAACATATCAGGCTCTTCTGGATTGTGTTGTCATCACTGGGTCTCAAGAGTGTTTGTGAATCAGAATACTAAGGTTTTTGTAGAAAACATCAGCGTGAAAGAATAGAACATTTCCAGCCATATATCATTTGGTTTATGATACATTTCGTAATTTTCTAAAATATATGATTCCAAATCCTTATATGGTTTAAAGTCCATCTTCAAAGCGCCTAATGTATTTAAGGTTTTTTGGCGGTCTAAGGTTGTCCTTGTGGTTGGTAAAGATAAAGATATAAATTCATTTTTTTTATGATCTACATCGTATATTGACATTTCTGGTATAATCATGTGGGAAAAAAACGATGTAAAATGATACACAGTTAGTATTATCACTGACTTCAACCGACGCAAGATGAATATGTATTTTGCATACACAGCAGGGGGTCATTATTGTTCCGGTGTATGTTGTAAACAAAAGCAACAGTAGTATACCGCTGTTTAATAGTGATAAATCGACCATGCGAAAATAAATCCGGGTAACATACCAAAACCAAGGGAATAACACCAACTATAAGAATAAATCAACGGAACAACAAAATCACTGAACTACCAGAAAAAAACAAACACCAACATTTATAGAAACCGACTCTTTGATAACAACTGCCATATTCCTGACTTAATCCAGGAAATTTTTAAAAGAAATAAAATGGTGTGTTGGGCCTAGTTTAATGGCTAGACAAACCCCATCTCATATGGTAATTTTATAAATGACAACATTACGTGACAGGAATATTGTACAAAAAACCGCAAGAATCGGTATTTGTATTGTTGATGCTTCTTTCCCTTTATCGCCGCGATATAGCCTTTTTGTGCTAATGCGGTATAAAGCAACCAACAATCAATCAATCTTTCCCTTTATGATTTGTTCTATATTTGGTATCTTCTGCTTCTTTTTTGTAATAGATATTGAAATAATTATAATTTGATAAACCAAACGCGCGTTTCTTCTACATAAAACTCATCAGTGACGATCAGATCAAAATAGTTATAAAGCAAAACAAGTATAAAGTTGGAGAGCATTGAGGACCCAAATTTTGAAAGATACCTATCTCATACTCATTGATTTGTAAGTGTGAGCATTCATTTTCTCCTTATTGACACCCCAAATCTTACTCCATTAGGAAAATTATTCGATTCCATAAATGTTTTAAGTTCATAACGGCCTTTCATGTAACTTGGTGACAACACCCTAAATGCATAGTATATACGTCCTGCACTTCTTATGTTCATGTTCTGTTCAAACAGCATTTTTCATTTGTTTTTATATTCTACCTTTGATTCGAAAAATGACACAATAAAAATGTAGTGTTGCTTACTGAAGGACGCAAAAAATTAAGCAATATATGCTTACTCAAAAATCCACGGTTTATGGCTTGGTTAATATCTGTCAGGCATGAATTTTGTGTTTTCAAGCCTGTGTTTTGTCTTTTGATCTGAAATATCGAATTATGAGTTTAAATGTCACTTTGAATGGTATCTCCCGCTTTTCACATTTGATTTAAGCGTCACAAGTCTTATTTGAGGAACTGAACTACGAGAAAAATTCATAATGGAACGTCCTTAATCAAATGGCAAATTCAAAGTCTCAAACACGTCAGGCATACACAATTATAAGCCTGGTAGTTGTGATTAGTATTGTTATGAATATTTTTGGACTGTACATATAAACGTGCAAATAATACACACAACGCAACATTGCAACAGTTTTGACGAATCATCTTTCTTTATACTGCCTATTCCGAAAACGTTATAAAATAAGGATCTGATTCCTAGTTACCAACCTTTCCCTAATCTAAAAAACCAGGGTGTTGTTTTGACTACGCGTGATATAATTGGACAATAAAAGCGCTTCGTTTAAATAATTTCAATTTAAAACAATTACTCATAAATGAATGAATTTTGTTTTTTACATATGCACACATGTACTGCATATTTGGTACTTTCCTTTATTTGGACTATAACCTGTTTTATCTAGATTATATGGTCTTTGTCTATCGTAAAGTTATATAATCCAATCTAAGCTAATTGCAGGTGCTATGTTACTTATCATATAATGTCATTATGACATGTTCACGGTTCTGATACAATTTCACAACCTGTGAAAGAAATACACAATGTGCTTAGGTCTGGTTACAACGAAAGGAAAGATGTTCTACACTTGTAACTAAACCTTTAAACTTTGTTTACATGCTCAGACCTTGGGAATAATATCTAATAGAAGGTTTTAAGGTTTTGGAGTTGGAAGATTTTGCCAATCGATACTACATTTTGTAACGTGATCCAATTATTAAAGGCCTAAACAATAAGAAGATTTAGTATTTGAGTACACCTACCTACCGGGGACTCGGTAGAATAAATGCCATAAAGCTCATAAACTATAATATTAGGCATTTCTATTGATAGTTGTTTTACATTGAAGAAAAAGGAGCGGTATGGATCATGTTGCACAAGGAATTTTTCAATAGGTTTGAACTTACAAATAATCCATTCATAGTAAACATGACTTTATTTTTATGGTAATTTAATTGTTAAACGTCCTTGTTCTGGTTGCATAATGTTACGATATGCAAATGAGTTGACCAAGGGAGAAAATTTACCACTTTAGAAATGAGTTCCTATTTTGCATCTTTCCTGGAGCATCCTTCTGTATAAGTAAGATGGGTTTATATGTGTATTAGTAAGATGTGTATTTACCACAGTAAGTTACTGTTCTGAAACTCCTTGCATACTTTGTTTTCCATTTGAAGGAAGTTTAACTAAATACTTAATATAAGAATAACATATTATTTATTTCAATAAGCTAACAAATTATAAAATGATTAAAAAAGATGTTCAAAAACTAAATGTTTATTTTTGCACAAAATATCAATACCATCACATTTTGTTTTTGTTTTTAATTTTCTATTTAATTATGATAATAGAATATATTAAAGATTACTTACATAGAAACGAGAAAATTATATATATTCATTTTTTTTATGTAATTGAAAAGTTTGCATTAAATTTGGATAATACGTTCAATTCAACTATCAATCAAATATTTACTCTTTTAATATTTCTTCAATGTTTTTCAAACATTTAAAGAAAGAGAGTTTTATTTTGAGTTTCTGCAATATTTCTACAAGATATAAATTTCTTATTAAATCAAACATTTTAGAGAAACAAAGTATGATTAATGAGTTTAACAAATATGTATATAAAGTTGTTTTTTATTTAATATCTAGTATATGTACCAAAATAAACTAAAACCACATTCATTTTCATTATTAAAAATATATAAGTTATCTTAATTAAAATGTGTGTTTAATTAATTGAGAAAAAATGAAATTGAAATAAGCCAACAAAAGCCACAGCAATTTTAACAGAATATGCCCATTGGTATGAACTTTCATCACTTTTATTTCTAATATTATTTAAAGTAATTTCCGCGTAATAATTGTACATTTGAATTCCATCGTATTATCTCCTAACTTATGAATTTTCAAATATTACTTTAAACGTTTAATATTTAGTCTACTTTCTACGCATTTTCAAAAATAAAACAGTGATGTAGATTGATTTTAATTATATTTTTGAAATGAAGCATTGTTCTAAAAAAATACTTTTTTTCTAAAGCAACAATCTTTATTTTTTACATTTCAGATAAAAAAAATACTCCTTTACCTTGTTTGAATTTGAAAGTCTCAATCTTGTTTAGACTTGCTTATTTTAAAGACAAAGACGTCTTTCTGCAATAGCCATTTGATTCACAAACAATATGCTGTTCTGATGTCTCTTCATGTTTGAAACATATGATAAATATGATCTACTGAAAATTGCGTTGTACTGCTTTGAAATTGTTTATATGAAATATTGTAAATGTAATATAAGTATGTGAATTCTGTTTTGACAAAGATGGAGAGAACAATCACTTCCCTGTCATTCCAAGAAAAAATTACTCATATACCAATTGAATATTCAATGTTTATTTATACCTAAGTTAGGGTTTATTTTGTTGTATTTGCCAAAATATCTAGTTAATACTTGTGCACCATCTGGATTGTATTTAATTGAAGATACGATTTAATAATAGTTTTAATCAGATTTTTGAATTCTTCATTAATTGTTTTGTCTTATGTTGATGCTTCCTCTTTTTGTATGTTTTTTTAGAATATTATTTCTGGTATTCGGCAATGACGTGATGTATAAGATGCATTATTATGAAATTTTGAATTATGATTGTTGTAGTTTAACAGTACTACGTGTATTGCATCAGATGTGCAATTCAAAGTTATTGTCTTCGTAGTGATGCACGACGCACAAGCAGTTAAAAAACACGTTGAAGAGCAAATCAAATCGAAATGAACTTTAAAAGTATAGCAAACTCCAAAAAAAAAGGAATCAGAGCTAGGAACAAGGGAGATATATTCATTAATTTTAGTTTTATAACAGCAAATTTCAGTTAATAAATATCCATAGTTGTATGCCAATCTAACTGACATAATGCTGTTATTTTTAGAGTTTTTTTCATGTGTTACTGAAATAATTCCATAGAGAATATTATCTTTGTCCGTCGTTTTGACTGAGTCAGATATGTACGAGTTCATTCATGAAGCATTGTGAACAAGGGATAGAAGATACCATGGGAGTTATATTGTAACTGAAAAATAAACCATTTTCGGCAAAACCCACGTGTTTCTGCTAATGTCCTAAATTCATTGTTTTTTTTTTGTACGATGTGTTACAAACTTCAAAACATTCAACATTGTCTATACTTCTCCATGTTAACCGTTTGTTTTTGTTTTCTGCAGTTAATTTATTGCTTAGAGTATGTTGGTTATACTTTTAAGAGTTATTTCTGTAAAGCGTATACATTTTCAGTTTGTTTTTATGTCGAAATTTGTTAGGCTTTTTTTTGGCGATAAACATGGATTTTTATTCATTTACGCAATTTGCTGTATTTGAAATTTGCTTTTATTATTTTTTTTTTTAATAAGATCATTATTGCACTTTTATTTGCTGATGTGACAAATTACTCGACCTACAGCAGTTGGCCGAATATCCCTGTGTATTAGTCACTGGATAAACAGGGAATTTATTCAGTGAATTCATATTTATAGATAGTTAATTTTACAGTTCATGGTTATTACATGTATACATTTGCAAAACAAAATTGTTCCATGATTACGGCTTTTATTATTATACTGTTCAAGGCAAATTATTTTGGTTTTCTATGTATTTTTTAACAAAAAATGTCCTATCCTTTACCTGGTATCACAATTTCTTTCAGAATAGAAATTGTTGAATGTTATTCAAATTTTAAGATTATAAATGCAGGTGATTTGAATCCTCCTTTATACAAAAAGACTAATTTTCACAGTGATTATTTCAATAAGCCTTAAAATGATACCATTGTTGCTAAATATAAGTTAAATTACTATACCAAACAATAGTGCCGCTTGCCGGCAGAGAAAATTATGGCTTTTCTGTCCAAAAAACCCTTTTAGTTCGATGCTTTGAAATGTATCCTGAAACAACCTTCCTAAACTTTTGGTATCTATCATATCCTGTGTGTGTTACATTTTAATGTTGAGTCGTTGTTCTCCTCCTATATTTAATGCGTTTCCCTCAGTTTGAGTTTATTACCCCGATTTTGTTTTTTGTCCATCGAGTTTTGAACAGCGGTATACTACTGTTGCCTTTATTTCATACTTGATAAATATATTTTAATACAATTATATTTATTTCATTCAAGAGAAAATCCTTATAAAGTACCTACTGCCGTTATGGCAGAAACGTGCACTGTGTATATAGCCTTAAATCACCCTGCTGTATATAAAACAAATTTAAAGCACGAAAGTTTTTGATGTCAAATAAAAAAAAAGTATTAATATAATGTGATTATTTGATATATTTTTCTTGCAGCGGTTGTAGAAAAATGATTAAACGATACCTATGGAACAATTAACTCTACCAGTTCCGGGAACACCGACAACAGCAATGTCACAAAAATTCAACAGCGAAAACCCACAAAATATTGCATAGAATCTGAAGACTGCACAGATACAGAACAAACAACAAAAGAGAGCAATGGGGAAATCATGTGCTTCGAAAGAATTAGTGAATAAGTCGTGTTCCTTCTACTGCTGTCTCACCCGGGGCAAATGAAATACCAGTGATAAATCGTCTTGGTTACGCAACATAGAAAGAAAGAAAAGGAAGTGTTTTAGTTGTATTGCAAGGAAATATATGATGTTGATCTGTGTCAAATATTACGATATTAAAAATACGAACTAATCAAAAAATGAAAGTGATAAAAAATCTTCAATCGTAAAAAACACCAAATATCTTCATAGGAGATGTATAGACAACATGTTTTAACAAGAAATGACAATAAAATCTATGGCAATAGCAGGAACTGTTCAATGAGTAGGCACTTCGAATGGTAAGAGTTCGTGATTGGGATTCACATTTGGCAGGTTATCATAAGACCAATCCCCCTAAAATCGCAAAGTTGAAAAGAAGAAAAATATGGATCGACTTCATACGGACCACCATCATCGTCATATGTGTCACAGGAATTCCAGATATTTCGATCAAGTAGTTATATCGATTAAACAAATGAAGAAATGATTCGAATAAACTTTTGAAAGTTTTTGTCTTGTAACCACCTATTTAGCATATAGCCTGTTTTTAAAAATTCAATAAAAGATACAGACGCTCTTTAATGATATACAAATTGGAAGAATGTACAGAATGACGTATTTTTTATATTTCAAGGAAAAACGGAATAGGGAACTTGAAGTCATTTCAATCTGTGTAAGGTATATTCGTTCAGTTTGTGTTTGTTTTTGTGGTTATAAATACTTATCTTTGAATAAGTAGAAACCATTAAACAAACAGTGTACGCTGAAAATGTTCTGTCTGTCAATGCAAAAAAATATTGATGAAGTATATATTCCAGAATCCTCGATCTCATTTTGAAAAACTTTGCTTTTCCAAACATGTAAACTAGAAATAGTATATAATGTTTGAATGAAAGCAATATTCGAATGATAATGTTTGGTTATCCGTTTTAGCAAATAACTACATTTGCATGAGGTTAAATGTTCCTTATATCTTAGAAACTATATTTACTTTCAGTCTGAAAGATTTACTTATTGTTAAATGATCAACGTTAGGAGGTAATTATTTCATGCAAATTATGGGCGAGAAACCATTAACAGTTCAAACAAAAAGAAGCTAAACGAGTTAAACAGATAGAAAGAAGAGCGGGAACTTTGAATAGACACTGAACATAGAAGCTTGTTGGATAGGGGCAGTATCGCTTGTAACATGTCGCATACTGATTAATCTCAGAAATTTTAGAAGGGTCATTTAACGTACAAAAGAGTTTTACAGCCTGTAAATCGATATAAAAATCAAAATAACAAAAATACTGAACTCCGAGGAAAATTCAAAACGGAAAGTCCCTAATCAAATGGCAAAATCAATTGAAAAATCACATCAAACGAATTGACGTCTCAAATTCGATGGTACATTGCTTGAAATTACATTGTAAAAGGACAAAAGTAACCCCCCCCCCCCCCCCTGTTGGCTAAGGTTTTATTGCGGGTAGGCAATTACATTATTTCTATATACCAGTCCCGTTTTATTTTTGCATAGTTTGGTCTGTTATTCATCAGTATTTTCTCGTAACACTGCGTCGTTTCGCTTTGATTTGTCTTCCTTGGCCTTGGGTTGTTTAATTTCAATTGAATGCAAATACACGTAAATATTCACCAAACTGTGATGAATATATCAATTATTAATGATTGAAAATTGAAATGAACCAACCAATTTGATTCTCTTATTAAAGAATGGAGTATATTCAAAAGAAAATCTATAGATCACTAAAAGAAAGAGAAAAAAAGGATAAAACGTAAAAGCAAATGAAAGACAGAAAGAAATAGGGAAAATCATAAAATCAACACATAAGAAAATATCAATCTCCAATGCCATAAAACCATTAAAAAAAGGCTGAACATACAAAAATAAAAGAAATTATTTTTAGGGAGTAAAATCAACGTGAACATAGACGCTTAACTGTGATCTTAGAACAACTGTTCGTTAAAGCAACTCAAGTAAATTGTGTGTGCTTCTTTGTTATTCATACATAAGAATGTTTGATAATTATAATAGGATTTTTTTTAATTACCATGCAATGTTCACGTCCAAACATGAACAGACTGGTTAATATTGCTTATATAATAATTAAACGACGATGCATATTATCAAAAACACATTACTAGCTTAATACCTATTCGATCAAAGTTATATCCGAAAACTTTTATTTGCACTTATTTGCATTTTTTTCTAAATTTTAATTTAAAAATAAATTGAATGGAAAACCTCTTATTTCTTAAATATTAAAATAAGCCTATTGTGACCTTATTTCTAAATTAGTATTTTCAATATTCTTATTTTACGGAAAAGCATACAAAATATTCATGTTACAGTTACTTTAGACCTCCAAAACAAGTTAACCTGATTACAAGAGACAACAGTATTTTATCTGTATTCAAAACTCTTTGGTATATACAAACAATGATATAAATTATGCGGTAGTCGCGAACGGAGAAATAGCAGTTCCAATGACAGTGTATATCCATCTTGCAATGAATGCAACACCCACCTCAGTAAAACGGACTTAATAAGGAATGAGACACAAAGGGTATCAATAAATTGACAACAATATGTAAATTGTACTTGATATCATTTCAGCTAATGCTTTCACTTATGCTTTGCTGTTTGTGGGGAAAGTCTTTTAATCACGTTTGGTCTCATGTTTTGGGTAATTTCATATGATCTTTTGTATACAGTTCAATAGAAATTAAAGAAATAAACATTGATATTACAATAGAGTCTGTAATCTATAAAGACAGACACGATTCTAAATGGAATGTCAAACATATCAATCGAAAATATACTGAAATCGACATTGCAAAACACAAAAAAAATTGACACACAAATGTCTACACAACACAACACAACATATGAACTTAAAATTGAGTAAAACAAACCCCGTCAGAAACCATGGTGTGATAACGATTAACCAACTGGAGTTGACGATCATTTTGTTAAGGAAAGACTTCACTTTTAACACTTGGAACCCTTGATTTAAAAGCTTCACTGTAATCAGCAATCCTCTATCAAGAAAATCATGATAGGAAAACGTAAAATTCCAAAAGTACTGAATTCCGGGGAAAATTCAAACAAAAACTGTAATATATCGTATCAACTTAAAAATATATACTCTCATGTGCAGGCGTTGCTGGAATGTTGTTGCGCAAAACTTTAAGGTTGAAAATCTGAAATTAAGATATAATACAAGACTTAAAATATGAGATAAAATGTAAAATCAAAATGATTATCCTTTCTCTCAAACATTAACAAAATATGTCTAAACATGTATGAAGGAAAATAATTACTAGCATGAATGAAAACTCAAATTGAGAATTTCAAGAATTTACTTGAGACAACAATTTAAAGTTATCCTTCAATGACAATTTGAGTACACATATTTAAGGAACAACAGTACTTGTCGAAATGACGGTCGTAAATGCAGTTTTACTGGCCACGCATAGCGGAGACAGTAAAATGGATATTTGAGACCGTCAAATCAAAATGGATGGTGGCAACTCTTCAACTACAGTACTGTTATTCTGATTCTAATGCATTTCAAAAAGAAATGATACGTTAAAGCTTGAAAAAAATGTATAACTTTGACATACAAGCAAATTCCGCGAAACTTCATGAATGATTTAAATGATTCTACTTTCGAAACTTCATAAATGATTTTACTTTTTTTTGTTCGGATACCCTGTTTGAGGGTATTTCCTTCCGTATGTAAATTCTGCAATATGTCTTTTTATGGTAAATAAAATAATTGATGTATAAAATGTCGTCTTTTATCCAATTTGATCCAAACAAGAAAAACTAATAATTTTCCTTTGAAATTTATTTCCTTAATTTATATTTTAAATATGAAACGTATCTCTCCATAACATTGATGGAACGTTCACTGTATATCACTGTATCGCTATTCATATCAGATGAGTTTTTATTCGTCTTCATTTAATTATTTCAAACTTCTTCTTTTATGCATAATGGAGCATAATAGAGCTAAATTCCCATGAAGTCATGTCGATATATCAATATTCAAATACTTCAGGTGGAATAAATAAAATTGAAAAGTATGCAAAATAATATGCAAATTTACCCAATTAGTACTTCCTCCTAGATGCTCTACCAATTAATCGCAGTCAAATAGTTATCAAAGGTACCAGGATTATAATTTAGTACGCCAGACGCGCGTTTCGTCTACACAAGACTCATCAATGACAAGGCAGAATAATAAATTAAGTTAATTCTTCCTATATATGTTCAATTGTAACATTATGCCCTATCATCTAGATTGTAACAAACCATGAACAATTGTATGAATATGCAAAAAAAAAGGCATTGCCAACTTAAGAAGAACAAACTAATTATAATACACATTGGCCTTCCCAATTTCAGCAAAGCAAATTTACTATCATTTGCTATTGTAAAAACAAAACTCATATTTTATTTAAGCTCCTCGTTATTTTCACAGCTTCTTTTAAAATAACGGATACCATACTAACCAAATTGAGGTAGCAAAAATGAAAAACTACAAGGTGACTTCAAATGGTTGATATACATAAAATCACACTCAATACTATAACAATCTAGAAAACATATGGAAAACAGTCATTGTCCTGACTTGAAACAATCATTGTCCTGACTTGAAACAGTCATTGTCCTGACTTGCATGAAACAGTCATTGCCCTGACTTGAAACAGTCATTGTCCTGACTTGAAACAGTCATTGTCCTGACTTGAAACAGTCATTGTCCTGACTTGCATGAAACAGTCATTGTCCTGACTTGAAACAGTTATTGTCCTGACTTGAAACAGTCATTGTCCTGACTTGAAACAGTCATTGTCCTGACTTACATGAAACAGTCATTGTCCTGACTTGAAACAGTTATTGTCCTGACTTAAAACAGTCATTGTCCTGACTTGAAACAGTCATTGTCCTGACTTGCATGAAACAGTCATTGTCCTGACTTGAAACAGTAATTTTTGGTGTTAATTATGACACGTTACATTAATCTGTAGTTAATAAAGTCCATTCTATTTATTCAATTCTCTTGTTCATGGAGGTCAAATAAATGAAAAGCTTTAATTTGAGCCTAAAGATATCCACACACATCTATGATATTTGTCTTCAAATGGAAGTTGGTTCTCTGTTTTAAGCAGAAATTTTGATTTTAAAATGGATTTGAAAATATTCAGATGTTAAATTAGGAAGACAAATACGACTTAAATACGTGCATCATAGTTTTGTATATGTAGGTGTAGCTGAAAATTCGAAAATATGGACAACTTGATATCTGTAAGTTCAGTTTATTCAGAAACACTGCAAGGTTTTTATTAATGTTAATGTAACAACTTGGTAAGTATCATCAATAATACGAACTCGCATTCTGATATCTGATACATTTATCTGTATGCATATTTCCCTGATATTGGATTTATAAAAATGTGTGTCTGTTATTAAGAAAAGTCACAATAATAAATGCAACCATTTTTTTTATGAATGTAACGTACTCCCACAAAAGTTTTCTTAATTCATAACACTTCTCACGTTTTGAGGTTGTTATAAATCCTTCGTTTTTAATGAAACCGTTAAACCTAACGATGAACTCATCATAGATTCAAGGCTTCAAATTTTATATTTGCGCCAGACGCGCGTTTCGTCTACAAAAGACTCATCCGTTAATCTCGAATCCAAAAAAGTTAAAAAGGCCAAATATAGTACGAAGTTGAAGAGCATTAAGAACCAAACATTCCTAAAAGTTTTGGCAAATAAAGCTAAGGCAATATATTCCTGAGGTAGAAAAACGATAGCATTTCAAAAAATTCAAAGTTTTTGTGTTAACAGTTAATTTATAAATATTACGATATCAATGATAATGCAGGTCAATATAGAAGTGCTGACTACTGGGCTTAACGAGATATAAATTTCCTCCAAGATAAGGATATTGCATTTTGTTTCTTTTTTTTTCTGGTATTTCTTTTTACACATGTTATAACACGTTTGGGATTTATCCCTGCGTTTAAACACGAATGATAAAATAAGACTTTATGAATTTGGTGCATCCGTAGTGTTTTTTTATTATCATTTTGTATTCAATTTAAGCAAGAACTCTGTACCCAATGTTTGGAAAGCTAAAAATGAATCGTTACTTGTACTGTTTTATGTGTCTTTTGACAAAATGGAACGTGAAAAGATTAGTTAAATATACATATGGTCACCTCTACCTCGGTTTATATTGCATAAACAAACCATGAATGAACGTAATCGAGCATGTTCACAACGAATTTATATATTCTAGGACACTTCAATGTAGTGAATAACAATAGTAAAAGAATATTAGACTTAAGCGCCAAACTTTGGTAGAAGCACTTCAGAAACTTTCATCATGCAATTTTATTATTTAAGTATTTTTTTTCTATAAAGAATATTAGCATTGATGGATATGGCTTCTGTTAGTTGAGGTTAGTCATTGTGATGGTTTTTGATCAATACTTGGTTATGATAAGAGAATCACTATATGTTTTTTTTTTGTCATTTTCAATGGGTAAATAAAAAGAAAAATAACAAAAATACCGAACTCCTTGAAAAATCCAAAACGTAATCAAATGGCAAAATCAAAAACAAATAACATATTATAGCACTCTGAAAATAAAACAAGCGTTTTTTATTTACTGCAGGAGCAATCTGTATCATAGAGATGAAATTATTGACGATGTATGACCTTACTATACAAAATAAAAAAAATAACTAACATTTTGATCAAGGTTCGGTTAAAATTAAATCTTTCGAGTCCGTTCAAAATCCACTCCCAAAAAAAAGAAAGAAACGACATCATAACTTAAACAGGAATAAAGATAAACAGACACAAAATATGAAATGCACTCACCAACATGTTTAGACCCGCCATATTATTTATGTGGCTATCCTAGTCAGGAGTCAGTTCAGTGCTTGTCATTGGTTCATGTCTGGGTTTTTTTCTGTTGTAGTTTTTTCGTTTGAAAAGCTTCACATGTTACATGTCGGGCATTTACTAACCACTTTGTCGGCGTTGAACGAGGACGATTGCTTACCACTTTGGCGGATAGTTGTCTCATGGGCAATTAAACAACAACTCTGTATTTTCACCATCATATTTGTAGTGTTATTTAAAATCTTCCAATTCTCTATGGGAGGACTTTACACGATAAATAAAATTGTATAACAAAATAAAAGGTTGTTATATTAGTGTGTCTTTTTGTACCTCTTTGCTACATTTGTTTTGTTTTTACAGTGATTAAGATGATATAACAATGATGACTGTTGTACCCCTATGTTTATCATCTTTATCTGTTGTGTCTGTTTGGGACTTTTACACGCATCGTTGTCACTATGATGGAATTTGATGCGACTTTTATACAAGTGAGAGGTTTAGGTAGCTTAAAACCAGGTTCTATTCACCATTTCTACATATGAAAGTGCCTGTACCAAGTCAGGATTATGACAGCTGTTATTCATTCGTTTGATGTGTTTGAACTTTTGATTTTGCCATTTTATTATGGACTTTCCTTTTTGAATTTTCCTCGGAGTTCAATACTTTTTGTGTTTTTACTTTTTATATAAATTAAAACGTAGAACACGAGGAAAGAATATGGTAACTCTTTCAACATATATATATATGGTACCAAAATTAAACTTATTTCGTGCCAGAAAAGTTTATAATTTCTTGTTCGTCATTTTTGTTTTCATCAACAAGAAAACAAAAATTTTCAAGAGTTTATAATAAATTCTTGTGCAATAGAAAAATTCTTTCAAGTAAACAAAACCAAAACAATTCTAAGATTTAGCACGTTACTAAAAGCGTATAACAATTACCAATCTTATACGTCTTGTACATGCCCGTATAACACCACACTACCGCTTCGTCAGCATAAGACTCTTAAGTGACAATCGAACCGAACATACGGAAGGCAGAAAGTCTATTATCAAATGGCAAAATCAAAAGCTTATAAACACACCAATCAAATGGACAACAACTGTTAACTTCCTGACATGATACAGGCATTTCCTCATATAGAAAATAGTGTATTAAACCTTGTTTGAAATCTAGCTAATCCTCGGAATTGTATAACAGTAGGTTTAGCAAACCAGCACAGCGGCGCTGACAACTAAACTGATGATTTCATCGGGGATGAATCAACAACCAGCAACATTAACCCTGTGGTTGTTAACTACAAAACTCCTCATATATATACCGATATGTTCACACACAAAAAACGACTTTTGAGTTATTCTTCATCTTATGTCCAAAGAGTTTATCACTTATGGTAAATTTGATTTTTGTTTTGTAAAGGTTGTTGTCTCGTTGTTTACTACTTACATTTGTTGTTTTTATAGTGATTAAGATGATAACACAATGTTGACTGCTGTACCCCTATTTTTGAAATTTTTACCTATTGTGTATGTTTGTTTTGTTCACGCATCGGTGGCAATATAATGGAGTGTGGTGCGACTGTCATACAAGTGAGAGGTTTAGCTAGCTATAAAACCAGGTTCAATCCACCATTTTCTACATTTGAAAATGTCTGTACCAAGTCAGGAATATGACAGTTCTTGTCCATTCGTATTTTAATGCGTTTTGTTATTTGATTTTGCCATGTGATTATTGACTTTCCGAATTGATTTTCCTCTGAGTTCAGTATTTTTGTAGTTTTTACTTTTCACCAAATGTTCTTTTTTCACAGATGAAACAAGAATATGAATGCACAAACATTAAAAAGTAAACAAAGGTTATCAATATTTATTTATTTATTTACTCAACTTTATGACATGTAATGCAAAGAAAAATTGTGCGGATGAACACTAAAATACTAGGCGAGGTAAATAGGTTGAGATCTTCAAATTATTGATACACAACATTCATACACCTTACATAACGTTGGTGAGAAATATCCAAGTACAAGGAGTGCATCCAAAGATCCAATGTTACAATATTTAACTTCCTGTTTGTATTGGTGTGGTCTTCAAAGAAATGTTTTACTTACAGTTAACAAGCCATTATCATAGTTTTAACACTATAATATAATAAAATGTGTATGATCAAGGACACATCTTGCGAAATAAATGGAAAAAATATCTTATATACCATCGTCTTATTGATAACAGCCTTTGATATACCATAAGCTGTTACTAACAGATGTTTTAGAAACAATGCTTATATAGTGATTATCATATCTTAGATCATTTTCGGAGCAAATATTTCTACTGACCAGTTATTTATGACTAAAGAAATCGAGATATCAGGCTAAAATAAATGCCCCAAAGCAATTTACACAATGTAAGAAAAATGATGTACATTATAACAACCAATAACAACAATTAAAAGCGAAGTAAAAATTAACATTAACCATTTACAAATAACAGATAACATACTGGATTTCATATCATGTGACAGTCATGTGACTGTCATGTGACTGTCATGTGATGAGTGATGCTACGAAATGTTTGTGAACTACATATAGCATGTGCTGCACAAATAGCATATGTTGGAGCACTAGTAGCGCTGAATGTTTAATTGAGTTTTGACTTCCTGAGCACTAGAACTGGCAATGAAAGGTTTATATTTAACCGTCGTAAACATTGTCTGTAGTATCCGACTTGCACAATAAATACCAGGAACCAAAACGCTTTCTTAGTTATCTCCCTTGTGTAATTCACATTCCCCTATGAGGTCCAAATCAGTACTGGAGAAACTATGCAGTCATTGACCGTCTAAACTGGATTTCCTTATGGGTAAATTAGAAAGTCTACGGTTGTCACCGTCATTGCAATCTAGGCCAATATTGTGACGTCATTGCGCCCATATGTGATCCCATATCCGGATGTCCACCACCTGGCACTTGTATGGGAACTGACACACCCGGTGAAATTAAACCTGAAAGAGAAATACATAGTCTTACAACATTCCAACAATAAAATGGGATTGTGATTGTAATTGTTTTCGTATAAATAGGTAATTGATTCACAGTAAATAAATTGTAAATATATGACTATATCTTGAAGGTATTTCATAAAATAAAATAAAAGCTGCAGAGTAGAACCGATATATCACTACACTTCGGTACTTTCAATCAACATTTTTCAACCTATGAATATGAAAGTATATTGACGTCTTTTTAGTCATTCTTCACTTGTTCTAGAGTATTTCATTCTATTATATATTTGGTCATTTTCTTTTTGTAGATATCTGTCTTATGGTTTTAAGATCTGTTTCCTGAGCATTTGATGCTTTTTATAACAACAAAACCATTTCACTTACCCGTTGATGCACCATTATGAGAACTGTGCGTTAATTGGCTTTGCATACCGGAAGCAGGATTGCATGATGGACGGGAGTAACTTAAAGACAAAGGATCGTAGCCTCGTGATGAGTATTCTGTAAATAAACATGGTTTAAGATTAGGTTCTACTTATATCTATACAGCTTGGTTGTTTCAGATATAACAATATTGTGGTGTTTATTTACGTAGCACTTGTTAATGATATTATAAAGTGATTTACGCAAGAACAATATATAGAGTTAACCTTAATTAGATACAAACACTTCAGAGTACTTGATTTAAACGCAAGCTTCTACTTAGTCGTAAATAAATATTCGCATTAGATGTATCAAAATCAACAGTTATAGTGTGCTTATTTTATATTTTGTGTGGTGAGAAACTAAACAAAGTTCTGTTTTGATACCAGACATTCAGACAATACAAGGATAAGAACAATTAGGAAAATGAAGTTGTTGTATAAACATTAACGTATATATGGTGTACACAATTACCTCTAAATAGCTTTGTATTTTTCCCTTTAGAAGTTTTCAATAATACAAATATGTCATAATACAAATACGTACATATTTCATCCAATAGCTGGGGAGATATTTTACTCCACTCTAACTAAACTTCAAATTATTAGTGTAATATGGGGCATATTTATTGTTTCCAAATTGAATATACCACGGAAACGAAAAAGTTTGCATATAACATGTCATAAAAAGTAAAATCACATAAAATACTGAACATGGTGGAAAATTCAAAAAGGAAAGTCCCTAATCAAGTAGCAAAATCAAAAGCTCAAACACATCAAACGAATGGATAAAAACTGACTGTCTGATTTCTGATTAGGTACAAACATTTTCTTATATAGAAATGTTGGATCAAATCTGGTTTTATAGCTAGCTACACCTCTCACTTGCATGACAGTAGAATGACTATCAAAAAGAAAAGTAGTATTAAAGTATGCCTCGGACTACTAACCTGGTATCATACATGAGTATGATGATGCGTTACTGGACTGTAGGCAGGCTGGATTTGCTGAGAGATTATTGGATAGTGAATAACTGGCGGTGGGCATTGTCATTGAGCTAAAAATAAAAAGTCCAGAAGTTATTATCAGTGCAATGCGTTTAAAAACAAGTTAAAATAGAAGCTATTGTAAACTGCATAAAGTACATAGAACTTTTATCAAGGCCAACAGAATAACATCGGCTATAAGAAATGACTTGATTTTTATTTCTAAAGTGCTGTTATAAAAAAAAAACGTTATCGTATTACAGTAAACCAAAACTATGAAGAATTAAGAAATAATTTAAATTTCATAAAAAACATCAGATTTCTAAAACAGACTATAATGAAAAATGTTAAATAAAGGCAACAGTAGCATACCGCTGTTTAAAGTCATAAATCGATTGAGAGAAAACAAATCTGGGTTACGTTCGATCTTTTATATCTGGGCGTCACTGGTGAGTCTTGTGTGGGCAAGGCGCGTTTTTGGCGTATTGAATTTTGGACCTGATGCTTTTTGTTATCTATTAATCATGTTTTTCTGTGTCTAATATGTTCTCCTGTTTGTTTGTGTTGTGGTCCTGTGGTGTTGTGTTGTCGTTTCGGTGTTGTATTTAACTTTGCCATTAAAGTGCGAGGTTTGGCATGCCTTAAAACCAGGTTCAACCCACCACTTTTATTCCCCTTTAAAAGTGTCCTGTACCAAGTCAGGAAGATGGTCATTGTTATAATATTGTTCGTTTCTCTTTGTGTTGCATTTTAACGTTGAGTCGTTTGTGTTTTCTCTTATTTTTGAGATATTGAGATAAGACGTGGCACGGTACTTGTCTATCCCAAATTCATGTATTTGGTTTTCATGTTACATTTGTTATTCTCGTGGTGTTTTGTCTGATGATTGGTCTGTTTCTGTGTGTGTTGCGTTTCGGTGTTGTGTCGTTGTTCTCCTCTTATATTTAATGCGTTTCGCTCGGTTTTGGTTTGTTACCCCGATTTTGTTTTTTGTCCATGGATTTATGAGTTTTGAACAGCGGTATACTACTGTTGCCTTTATTTACAAACTTAAACCGAGGGAAACACATCACCTACAAGCGGAAAACAATGAAACAACAGAACACTGAAGTGCAACAAAAAACAAACGACAATGCAATAGACATAGAAACGAACTATTATATAACAACGGCCATATTCCTGACTTGGTACATAACATTTCAAGAAAAATGGTGGGTTGAACCGGTGTTGTTGCTAGTCAAACCCTCGCGCTTAAAACAAATAATAGTATGTCATACCTGTAAGAGTCTGCCATTGTTCCTATTGGTTGGTGTATAGATGGATACATTCCATTTGGAAAACCTCCATTTACTTGTAATCTGGGGGCTCCATTTGGAATATCTCGTCTTTGATTGCGTAGTTTTTCCTCTCGACGCCATTTCGCTCTTCTGTTTGAAAACCAAACCTGTAAATTGACCGATATACATATCAATCATTTGTTTAACAATTTTCTGTAGCTACACAATTACCAGTTAATTTTACCATTTCTATAGATTTCAATACCTATGAATCGATACACATATATCATTTCACTTTTTAAACTTTATTTTTGTTACAAAACATTCATCATTGAATTATTTATTCATTTACAGTTTCGCAAGTTGTACGGTTTAGTTATGATACTTTTATGTTGCTATACATTAAACGCTATTTATATGCATGGATCATAATTAATAGATTCAAAAATTGTTACAGCAATCATGCAACTGCTGGTGCATCTGTTCAATCATACATAGTTCCAATACAAATTTCAATACGCTTATGCCTATAAATGATTCACTAAATAGCAAAATGGAAAATGTTTTCTCGAATACATATTAAAAAAAATTATTTTGCACATTTTTCAAAACGAGGCTTACCTGTATCCTTGCTTCTGGTAAATCTATTTTCTGTGCTAATCTTTCTCTTGCAAAAACATCTGGATAATGTGTTCTTTCAAATTCTACAATTCAATTATAATAAATATTAAAAACATGTACCTTAAACAACAAGGGGGTACCACATAAACCAAAACATTTGATATAGGTACGTTTAAAGAGTCAATGAACAGAAAACAAATATTTTAAAAGCAAAGAATTTAGAAGCAACTTCAAATTATTTACCTTTTTCCAAAGCTTCTATTTGCGTGGCTGTAAACGACGTTCTGTTGCGTTGCAATTTTCTTTTAAGACGCATGCGTAATTGTTCATCGGCTTCACCGTTCTGTCCTTCACTATTATTGCTTTCTGAACTCGAATGGACGCCATCGATATCTGTAACAAACCAAACATTTATGTAATATGCTATAAAACTTTTATTAGTATTTACCATTTAGAGTAATGAAATGTGAAATCAGAATGTCTTTGTAGATCAATCGGAGTTTTATTGTATTTAATGCAGAAACAGTAATGCTCAAATTAAAATCAATAAACGTATGCCCGATTGACTGCGGAACAAGCTACGGAATTAGCTACTATCAAATGTTTGTCAAGGTTTCTTCTTTTGAGTCATATTCAGGCTATTGAAATATCCAAAAGCAATTACTCTTGGATAAAATGTATTGGGGAAAGTTCCATGTTGATGTAAACCATTGGGTTAGAGGTGAACATTTATAAATGTACTGTACATGCAATTATATTGGAAAGGTGTATATACGGTTGTTAATTTCGCAACATGCAACAACCTCATTAGATTTGAAATTTAAAATTTAAAATGCATCATACATGCAATTAAGTGCAAACATTTTGATTCATGAAGGTTTTAAATAACGTAAACCGTTAAAAGTACTCGATATTGCATTTATTATCATTATAAAATAAACTTCTACACCATTTGGGAGTTTTTACGTGCAAATAATGCAAGTATACCGGTTTGTGTGGATCTGATCTCAATAACACGTACTTGTTAACCGGATCAAAACTCTTTGAAATTACACTTTACATTGTTATGGTGTGGTTTTAAAATGACCCAGATGCATAATAAATGTACAATATTTATTGAAATTGTTTGATATTAAGAGTTTGGAATTGAATATAAGGCAGAACAGAGGAATTGTCCTTATTTTATTATATTATTAGGAATGTTACCAAATGTTGTAAAGCCTCGGACCACATCAATAGGATACAATTGTATTTAGTCCTGGCGGGTCGATACGCTTACAAGCTGGTTATGATTAATACTATAAAATATACACAATGAATATATAGTTTTCATTCCTATCAAAATTACAACAGAAAATTTCACTTAACATCAAAGAGCCTGTCCCACGTGCGCTTTTATTATTATCCAATGGAGTGTGCGATATGTCTTCAATACTGATTTAATAGCGATCATGGTGCAGTTTACTCTTCATCAAAGTTACAATAATCAAAGGATGAAGAATCAATGACCGCCCAGGACAGCTTTTTTTTCCGGAACTCACAATCCTACAGAGTTGAGGCATCATTTCCTATTCTGGGACGATGTTTAAAAGAAGTAAAGTGATTGCCATATTTTCTTACAATTTTGTTGTAGTGCTTGATTTCTGTGATAACTGGTCCTGAAAACGTCTGCTTAATTTATTAATCAATTGATATTTTTGCTACTTTTAGGATTAAATAATCGATATTTTTATTAATGGATATAACTATGCCACTTTTTAATTCAATTATATATGTTTCATGTTGAAACACTCAATTAATCAAGGTAGCTTTGATTCCATTTCATCTCACCAACAAAAGATGTAATCATTCGGTGAAATGTGCAAAAGAATCTACCAATTATCGTTAGCATTGAGGTATGATTAAAACCATTGACAAGAAAGACTGTCTATAATCTAGTATAAGTATTTTATTACAATGCTTTTCTTTGAACCTTCATATGTTTACTTGCATCAGAAATGAAGAAGTGGAAATAACAAGGACTTAAGAACTGGGACAAACAAATGAAACGATTATAACCAGATAATACTTGTTATGGAAGTTAATGAGACACATACATACATACGTACATAATGGTCTTTCACTTCCATCTTATAGGTAGGAACTTCGAAATTCCCGATTGAACCAATATTTCAGTTGGATTCAATAAGAAAGCAAATTTTGTCCTACCCAGAAAGTTTTAATATATATATGAAGTTTATGACAAAACCACGGACATTAATTTCTAAGGAGCATAAGGGAACATATTTAGTGTGATATGCTGTACGGTCTAGTATTATTGGTAACCCTTTGCATTCATTAACAAATCTGTTTAAATACGACAAGATAATTAAAAGTTGCTAAAGTGTAACCAAAATATTCCTTAGAGTAATGAGGAAACATCATATTTTAGAAAGAGTTCATTGGTGTGCTCTGAGACTTTCCAGTTCCATTTTGTAAGCAGGAAACTTCCTTAAATGGTTGAGTAAGGAACATCCAATTAAAGTTCTTTAATTGGTCCGAAACATTGTTGTCTTCACTTCATTGAATGTAGGTCAAAATTATAAACTATGAATTATAATGGATGATCCTGGTGTCACAGAGCACGGAAACAGTTATAAGGGTTTTATTCACTTCCCATATTTATAAAAGTTTTGTTAGTTTTTCATATGTATTATTATCCATTATATACATGAAGCTTTTAATTTTGTACCTGATATATTTTAAAATTGACTTTGAGAAAAATGATTGTACTTGGAAGTGAGAAGTTATCATCGGTCATAGTTATAGTAAACGTCTTTGTTGTTAAACCAACAATAGCTTTTAACATAAAAAATAAGTTTGACAATGATTATGATCAGATTTACAGCTAGACTGTACTAGAAAAACCTCGGGAAAATTATTGGGCGTATACATTTTAATGGTTCTGTTTTCAGCATGCTCACTGAATGGGTTACACTGTTCAACTCCACCAAAAAAGACGTTTTTTAACAAAAAATTTAAATTCACATATTATTTTAAATATAGGTTCTAACTTGTTCAGTCGATATATAGCTTTATAATGTCTCTTACATAACACATGGTAATCAGATATTTTGGAAACTGCCTCAAATTTATAAGTTCATAAAAACGAATTGTTGTGTACTCATATTGTCTTTTTACTATAAAAAAAACACCCAACATTACACGATTTTAAATTTCAACAAAATAAAGTGGTTGATAGTTTGTTACTGTATAATAATCTTAATGATCTTTTAATATTTCCAAAATCAAAGACAAAACATAGCTTGAAATTAGATGTAAAAATTTAGAGAATCTGTATTTCCTGGCAAGTAATTTTCTGATTTTTTTAACAAACACATCCTGTATTTATTTTGAACATTTATTATTCAGATAAAATAAGTACACTCCCTCAACGAGTAAATTGTACAGGAAATTAAATGTCAAAATTATCAATGAACCTTGTTTTGATATTGGTTTTAAAGATTCCAAACAAATAAAAAATGACGTATATCATTTTTTATTTAATAAATGTATACAATTTTACAACTCAAAAATTCTAACAAAAAAACAAACCAATATCATTATAAAGTTATACCATATTGTGGAAACAATTTACATTTAAAAGTCACGTGATTTCAGTTCAGTTCCATTCATAACATTACTATACGGTAGAAAAAACAAATCGTTGAGGCGAATGATTTTAACCCATATAATGCTTTATACTGTCAATAAATATACTCATACGTATTAATCAATTTTCTTATGATTTTCTTTTTTTTGTCACATTGTTATGTTTTAGTTGATATGTTGGGCAACCTTGTAACAAAATACATGATGCACCAGCAAGGTGAAGATTTAGGCCATTATGTGATGCCCCTTCGTTAATAGCTCAATGTGTTTCTAACTTTCAGACCCCCTACATGTATGCTGAATATGAATATATATAAATGCAGGTAATCCAATTTCATATTTCAAATTGAGTTAAGACAAATTTAAATTTTATTAAAATTAGAAAACACTGCTTTTTCTTTTGAAGATTAATAAATGTTTGTTAGTAATTATTTTGCTGCAGTGTTATTTTGGGACATAAAGTTTTCATTAAAGAAGGAGAGAAGGAGATACATGTTAGACTGAAATAAAACATCAATCATCAATCCATATTCCTTCCCTGGGACCTCCTCTTCATTTTTACATTCCCAATCAATTGCATGTTCCTCTTCTATAATCACTCCAGGACTTCTATTTTTTCGCAGTCCAAATCAATGACTATCATTCTTTGACTTTCAGACATTGAATATTATGCAGTAAACAAACATGGCCGAAATGACTATACGAATGGCCACCTTCATTCAGTACTCATTGTAACGTTACACTGTATCCTTAAGACAAGTACCCGTTACAATCATATAGAAAACTTCACAAGTTTCTAGTCTTCTTGGCGCCTTATGGTTTGTTAAATCTAATGCGATCCGCAAATATTTTTCGAAAAGATTAAAATTCAAATTTTTATTCAAAAACATTTACGTTTCCTATTAAAAATATCACTTTAAACGGATTTTAACTTTTACCAATAAACAAATCTTCTTAATAATTCATGAAGTGTTATTACAATTCATATCAAGTAGGTATTGATAAAGACTGGCAAATACGTGTAGTGTTTGGTATTTTGGTGTTCGCTCATTTCTATTCCGAATTAGTGGTCTCGTTTCCTTCCCAACAGTGATGCTTTAGGCCTGTTGATGTAACAGAATTAACATTCTTTTTAGATCTGATTCACAACATTTTGAGGAATGAAAATTCTTCACTGGATTTGGGTAATTGGTATTTTACTGTTTTCTCGGTTTTTTTTACATAGGTTTCTGATCCTTTTCTGAAAAATGGCCGGACAATTTGACGAATGACCCAATTAAATGCAACTAACGATACAGAGTTTTTGAAAATGAGTTAATCTGTGATGTTTTATAATGAGCCTTATTTTATATGGAGCAGATTATAAAAAGAAGGATTTGAGCGAACGGACTGAATGTGTGATGTTTTAAGATGAGCTATGTTATATAGGAGGCAGATTTAATAAGAAGAGTTTGAATGAACGAACAGACAAACTGACTACTGTATCAAGTGTTTCATTCTACAAATAAATTCATTTAATTCAATTTTAACACTTTCAATTGTCCAGATTTCCACATTTAAGTCCAATAAAATGTAACTGAAGATTTAATAGAGTTATCCGGCCGGATTATTCCACGTATTGTTAAATTTGACAATTTATTCTAAGCTGACAATCGAAATTTTCAAATGATTTGATTAACTAGAAATGAAAATGGTCAGAAGTATAGAGGAAAATGGTGTGAAATTTTAATCTTAATTTTGTGTTGTTGAATAGTGGTGAAATTTTAATCTTAATTTTGTGATGCTAAGTAGTGTTGTAATATACTATTATGAGAAATTGAAAGATATTGGAAATCAGCGATGTATTTAAATCTAAGTGCGAGACAGAAAACAAAATAAGCCATAGAAACTGCAATAAAACTTTTTCGAGACAGACAAAGTAATTCTACTTCATTAGCCATGATTTATCAAAGACCGTTCATACAAGAAGTTAATGAAGATTTTATCCTTATTTCTAAGAAAAAAAAAGTAGACAAATGATCTGTCTTAAACACGCGAATCGAAAACAAAACAGCAACGGAATCAATTCTCAACAACGGACTCCCAACCACAATTACTTAAATTATTTGTGCCCTATCATTTCTTAGATTACCACTATAATTATTTGTAAGGTTTTTAGATTTTAATGTTAGGGTAAAGGTTGGTAATTACTCTTTAATACAAACTTGCCACAAGGCTTGGAATCGACAGAAACCCAAAGGAAAACGGCTGACTACGTTAACCAGACTAACTTAAGCATGCATCGAATTGGAAAATTTCACTAATGATGGGTGTAGCATCGCGAACATCCTAGACTGATAATGTAATTTGGATTGGAAACGATAATAGCTTCTATCTCAATCAGTTGGAAGTCATTTAAGATTCAAATATGGTTCTATCCATGACGCGATTTTAAATCTTGCATTTTTTTTTAACACAAAGAATACATAATAATCTTTTTATATCAAAAGAGAATCTTGTAAGAAATATTTCAGCTAGAATATTTTCCGGAATTATGGCAGAAACAATAAGTTTTGAAAAATGTATGAAAATGAAACACCATTGTTCAAATAAAACTTAATTTGGTTATACATCTTTTCATTTTTCTTTAGTATCTGAATATGAATTCTTTAAAAATGGGAATATTTTTGAGGATCTTCATATTTTAAGCAATGATTCTGAAATATATGAATAATAAAACCTCGAGAATCTATTGTGAAGAAAAAACTTAAATGTATATTTGAACAGCTTAAAGCTTAACTCTACATTGATCCTGCATATATTTGCTACAGTTCCGACTCATATTAAAATGTGATTTTGTATACAGTTGTAAATATGTTTCTTTATAATATAAGTCCAATTGTATTTAATTTTCAACACCATTGAGTTATGGAAAAGGGAAGGAATAGTATAATATCACAGCGAGACTTAAACCTCACTTTTATATCGTATCTTTGATGTTGGATTAAAACGCGCTAGGTTATCGCGCATTAATATTAATTAGTATGCTTCACTACCCCTGTATTGTTAACATGACAAGAAAGAAGAATGAGATATGAAAAATGAAATACGACATCGCTGGTGTGCAATGGAGGCCGGCAATGTTCGTTACTACTTTTTCTCTATCAATTTTACATAACCTTATACGGAGCTAATGCCTTTATTGGTAATTCTGTGTAAATGTTTAACACTTTTAATAGTTGTGATGGCGGACAAAATCGTTGTGTGACGGCTTCTGGTTGATCGGTTTGAAAGGGCGGAAAATCTTAACACACGAGGTTCGACCTGTAGACAGGATACTATCTCTACATTGCATCAAACGTGCTAAAAGTATCTCTGAGACATGATTTCTTGGCAACTTTTGTTGATTACTAATACAAGAAACATGTAAAGCAATTCGCCATTAGTGTCACAATGAAAAAATATATCACCAAATGCCAGTTTGTATTAAAATAAATGAAACAGCAGTAAAAAAGTGTTCCCATATAAAAGATATTTGTACTTTTATCCAGTAAATAAAAAATGCGAGGAAAGATAAAGAATGTTCAAAGGAGGAAACTTTCTGAAAACTGGAATATAAAACGAAGTATTAGCTTCTGTATTTTACAAATTGAAATTTTTTTAACACAATAGCTTTGTTATGTAAGGGTTGACCTTAAAATTGTAGCAATTTGTTAAATTCCAATTTGACCATGATTAACGATGTTTTTAGCATATCAGAAAGTCAACATTTAAATAGCACTATAAAAGTGCACTTTTTTATGTTCCATCAGAAATATTGACAATGCGCCTTTATGTTCTACCGGCTTTACCTATGCACATAGGATCGAATTAACTATTATTGCAACGTTTTTATACAGCAAGCGTCCCTTTGAAAACCATAATCCGATAACTTGTCAGTAAAATTGTACTAATAAAATGTGAATTAAGATGATGTTTTCTTTATATTGTTGACGGGAGCATGGTTATAAAAGTTACTATTGAAAACACGTGTTAGGAAACTTTGAAAAATACAAATAATGAGCGATTTACATGCATTAGGACTTGTCTCTTAAACCCGGCGATTATAATGCAATTGTTATATATTATATTGCAATCTAAATTACATTAAAATTTCCCCCAAATATTGGATTAAAATGTTTTATGTAGAAAATGAGATTTGTTGCATTAACATTTCTTTGTGGAAGGAAAGCATTAGCATTATATTATTCGGAATAGAGACGTGAGAGAAAATTAATTTGTTTTAAACAACTTTTCCATGTATGAATGTTTAGTATACCAACAACTTCTAGTGCATATTATTAAAACACTAGTTACACCTTAAATTTATATATTAAATCGACCGCTCCTGACGAAATGGTAAAAACCAATTTAACCTCAAAGCATCATATAAATTACACGCAGATGGTATTATCTTATACAAAAACAAATAAGAAAAAGACATGCCATATACTGTGTATACCCACCCAGAAACCTTCATAGGCCTACTTATAAAGGGAAAATTTCCCATGGCCATCTTTGACATACATGTATGGGCAAAACTGTACCACTAAAACTGCATTTAGAGAGTTAAACAAAAGTATTTAGAATTTAATATATCGTAATATCTATGTTTTTGGGGGCTGCATGTCTGTATTGATACAGATTTGATAGGTTAACATAAGCCATGTGATCTAAGCAGCATATATGAATTCGATACATTCATTTTGTATCTCATTGCAGTTTGTCCAGCTTTAAGAAATATTAATTGTATGTCTTAGATAAACCAGACTACCAGTTATGTTAATGGTCAATGTAATATTTTTTACATTTGAAGAAAAATCAATATTTGTGCAGATGATTTCTTAGTAATAAACTCAACACAGCAAGTCACATCTTTTCTCCAAATGTACACACTCCGTACAATGTATCCTAAATTTTGAAAATGAAGTAATATTCTCTGGACAAGTTCGTTTATATACAAACTATCTATTTATCTATTTGATATTATTCCCGGCTTTGTACTTCATTTATATCTATCTTACCCATATACCGTACTATCATGATCTTACTATATTGAACAAATTTATTATTATAGGGAAACCAAAGACTCCATGTAGGCTCTTTGATATTTACTCACCAATGGTTTTTGGACAAACTACTATTGTTAATAGTTGTTTTATCTGGTTCTGGCTAGTTTTAAAAAAATTGACTTACTTTTCTTTTCCGTGAGGCTGGGTGCACTCTGATGTGATGGATAAACTGATGGCGTATGTATTCCCGGCATGCCATGCATATTAGAAGCATACCATGGATTAGGCCGATGCCATGCTTGTCCGTTTATAAGTCCTAATTTGTCATACATAGCGCTTTGTCCCATAAATTTCTGATTTTCAGTAGCAAGATTGCGAAGTACCCGATTTATAGATGAAACCTACAATACAAAAAACAAAACATTAATCTTGGAAATTATCTAACAATCTATAGAGGCTGCACAAGAAAGGAAAAGCAAATTTGTAATATAAGAGAGATTATATGGAAACCAACAATGTTTATGGAGTAACCCTGGTATATAACTAAAACTGTGTATAAGTTTTAATAATCTGGATATTATCAGTAATTGTGATCGTTCTTTCTCTTCATTTGTGTGAGGATTCCTTAAAGTTACATCTTCTACTGGCTATAAAATCTTGATATATTTAATTATAAATAAGTATACATGATTTGTTTCATAAAAAAATTGTCCTAACCAATAATAAATATAATACGGGATTGGAAACATCTTATTATAGTTTACACGATGTATATGATTCGTTGATTTATAAACTTTCTGTTTTTTTCAGTCCAGGTACATAGTCAGTAGATTTACAACCTTCTGTAATTTTTCAGTTCAGGTACATGGTCAGTTATCCTTGTAATTATCACTAACACTGATTTATTCCACCCAAGTCAGCTCGAAAAATTCATATAAAAATGTAACTATATATATTTATCTACTGGTATGGTTGGTCCACTACAATAGACCATTGTAGCGTGCCGGACAAAAAATTATCAGCAATATCGTCTTAATTAATTCTCTACAATACCAATACACGAGTTCTAATCTGAATTAATTAAGGCAATTCACTCGCTGACAAGTTAGCCATTTATATCAACACTTTAACGTCGATCATACTACAGACTTCAACACTTTACCGTTGATCGCACTACAACCACGAGTAAAATGACCGTGGGTCAGTTAATAAATATTATACTTATTTCCAATAATAATGAGCATACAATTTCCTGTTTAACTCCAAATCAATAAATATCCTAATAGTAGTTATTCACGCAATTTTACCAACACGAGAAAACCATGTTGGTATTTACAATAAGACA
Source organism: Mytilus galloprovincialis (assembly GCF_965363235.1). Lineage (NCBI taxonomy): Eukaryota > Metazoa > Mollusca > Bivalvia > Mytilida > Mytilidae > Mytilus > Mytilus galloprovincialis. The sequence goes on from NC_134844.1 coordinate 1,718,174, forward strand.
AGAAGCAAATCAGTAAATCAGGCAAAGTTGAAGTTAGACGAATCTAAAAAATAATAAAGAATCAATATATTATGTCCCAAGATAAATTTGGTAATTCTTTTTTTTTTGTCATTTTGAATTATATAAGTTCTACCGTTTCTACGTTTTTTCACATGCCTAGCTTTCAAAAGCTTAGGTTTGAGACCGTTCAGATGATAAGGTAAACTCAGCAAAGCGCTTCAGGATGCCAGAATTTTTTTTAAATTGTTATTTTTACCATTTAGAGATATAAACATGAAGCTATCGAGTATGCCAAAATATTGAAGAATAGAGAATGAAAACGAGAAATGTGTGACAACAACCCGACCAAAGAGGAAAAAAACAGTACAATATGAGGTTTGTTTTTACCAAGAAAAAAATACTACAATTGCAGTTAGTTTTTCTTGATATTCTATTCAATTTTAGTTTTTTATTTTGTTGGTGAAAGTTGAAATATCATATTTTAATCTTTCAAGTATTTTCCAGTTTTCTTTTTTGGTACAGAGTACTTAAAATAAAAAACAAAATTGAAAGATCAGACTTGTAACCTTGTTTGAAGGTCACAAAAGGAGCCATCGATGTTTGGTAACTTATCATTTACAACCAAGTAACCAATTCCAGTTGAGATAAACATTTAGCATTAAGGTTTTAATTATTATTTAACATTTGCTTAGTAAAATATCGTTTTCTTTGTGTTTACTTATTTATATTCAACTGTTTTGATGACATATTTGTACACACAATTAAATATGAAATCAGTGAAAGTTGATTTACATTGACGAAATGGAACATTAACCAAAAACATGGCTTCCAATGTAATTTGTAAGCCTGGTGTGAAGACAAACAGGAGAATGATTTGAAATAAAATGGACGTCGAATGATTTAATCTGTCAGAGCGAGTTAGTCAATATTGATGACGGTAGGTTGTAGAACATTATAGTCGTGAAGCAGATACCGCTTGTTTTAATGGCTTGACAACTCTTTTGACACGATAGGCAACTAATCTATTGTCATTTTATTCCCGTTTTATTGTTTCATATTTATAACTTTTCATGTTAAATATGTAAAAGACTGTTTTATAGGATTTTTGTGTTAATAATGGAAGCTGTTGTAAGTTTATCTTGTAATGTGAACATTTAATTCAGTGAAATATTGAAAAAGACAGTCGAGAGATACCAAAGGGACTTTCAAACTCGCAAGTAGAAAATAAAGAGACAACAGCATGGCCAAAAAAAGAAGACAAAAAGACAAACAGCAGTATACAAAAGACAAAATAGGTGTATACTGGTAACAGTAAACACGAGATTGATAGATTTTTGCTGTTATAACGCAACTTTCAGCACTATTGTCTATTTAGAAGCAGTCAGTTTGTAAAAGAACAGGAAACTCAAGAAAACCATAAACTTTGGACAAGAAAACTTACAATGTTAGTCAATTACGATTGAAGTCGAACGCATCTTCCACGTCCAGTAAGAAAAAACATACATTGCATTTACAATACAAATAAAGCAAAAAGTACATTTTTTACAATTTAATTTAAAATGTACGAACAGTAGACATCTTAACTTGTATCACATAGCAAATATATGAAAGAATTGCTGGGAATTCTTAGCAGATGCCTTCCAACGGGGTTAACTTCAAAAAGAGATACATCACTTCAAACGAAGACTCCAAAACCTGTTCCTAAATGACAGCCTCCCCGGGATCGATCATTGTTATTTATATTTCCCTTCCTGAGTGACAGGCTCCCCAGGATTGATCATTGATATTTATATATCTCTCTTCCTGAATCACTTTCCTAGTATTGTAACATTAGAGTACCATAGATGTACTTTTATTCTTTTCCTGGACAAATTACACGATAGACACAAAAAAGAACATCGTCCATGTGCCTTTCATTGTCGTTTTCACTCATTTCATGTTAATTCTATTGTCAATGAACGGTTTAACAAATTTGTTTCAATGATGGCGCCATTTTTCTAATACCGACACAAGAGTTCATTTTTGATTCACACAATAGTTCTGTACGTCAAAACGATGGCTGTTTGGTTGTCGAGGGTTTGAACATTCTACAAGATGGGGAAATCAAATTCGATGAAAAATGCAAATATGATAGGTTGAACGATTAAGAGTTGAATTTGTGCGGCCATGCAAACGAAATCAGATTCTGTACTTTGGCGGCGCAGATGCGTCAAATCTAATTAATCCATTTCATCCAGACTAACATATCTCGTATAAAACAAGAAAATGACTGGCAAGCAGCGAAATATTTTGAATCTATTATTTCGTTTCATTTTCTTATTATCACATTTCGACGGGTTTTTAGTAAGAAAATATTCTTTATGTTTAATAATTTGTTCTTTAGAATGCAAACTAAGAATCCTCTTTACTGATTGATTTGACAAATGATTGATACTTTAGCCAGTGGTATTTCAAGGGAAAATCATACCATCGCTGCATGGTAAATGTAGAATATACTGGAAAGACTTTACGCACAAAAACGGCAAAATAACAGATTTCTGTTATTATTAAATTCGTTGATTCAGCATTAACGAAAATATTTAAGATTTTTCATAACAAAAAACTACAAGTCATTATACACGTGTTTCTCTAATCATTTATTTACACAAAAACTTAAGACACTTGAACATCTTGTTGAAAGGAGTTAATTTTGTGTTTTGATACTACCAAAGAGTAAACGTTGAGTTTTGTTCAGGGTAAGAGGGATGTTTACTCTCAATATTTACACAGCAATTACAGACCCAAAGCCTGTATAATAGGCGGAGTGATATCATACCCGGCACTACAACGACAGCCTTCATCAAACACAATGTCCATATGGTCGAGAGTCAGCAATGCAGCGCCGACACTTCAACAAAATGCACTGAAAGCAGTTATTATTGGCTTTTAAAGACGACATATTACAATTTTGAAGAGGTGTTGGATTTTAGTACCCTGAGAAGAGCTAGACGGCCATATTCTACAATAGGCAGAGCCGAGTGATCTTTAATCATATGGAAGTTTCAATACTAGTTTGCAAAAGATTTATCATAAGGAAAATTAAACCCGCTATTTAGACTAATTTGGTCATTATTTAGAATTTATTCGAGCGGCATAAGTCAAGAATGTTCTTTTTTCTTTCCATCCTAAATTAGTTTAGTGATAAAAGATTTCTTTTGGAAATTTGATTTTTTAAGATATTATGGAGCGATTTTACAGATGCATCACTTTTGATAAAAACTACTCGAAAAAAGGACAAAAAATGTGAAATTAAGCAGGAATAACCTTCTGACCTTAGGGAATTAATTAGCATTTGACTTTTGTCTGAAACACTGAGAAATACAAGCGTGCACTGTCGGTGAACTTATACTGGTCGACGTCTCTCCTTAACAAACACAATTCGTTTTCAATACAAACTTTCATTCAATCATAGTTTGTCTCTATCTTTACTTTTATATTAAATAATTATGTTTTAAACATCCTTTTCATCTATTATTTTTTTTTCTGGAATTAATAAAATAATAATAACTTCTATCTAAAATATTTATAAACTGGTTAAGTAAGTGTTATTTAAGATGAATTCCGACGGGTATCTAAAAATTACTGAAACTGGGAAAGCTTTTTAAATAAGAATATAAATAAGTTGGAAATGTAAGTTAAATTTGATTTGGCTTACTTATTTTCAGTCAATTTAAGAAATAAATAAACAATCTAGCAAAATTTTAGAACAAATTAATTATTTACGTTTACACGATTCGAAATAATGGTGCACACTTTTTGAATAGTAAGCAAGATTGATGAAAATAAAACACACATGAAAAAATATTAATGGAGAAATTCTTCTTGTACAAATGTATTTAAAAAGAAGTTGTTTTTACGAAAAAAATAAAATCACAAAAATACTGAACTTCCATGAGAATTCAAAAAGGAAAATCCCTATTCAAAATCAAAAGCTCAAACACATAAAACGAATGGATAACAACTGTCATATTAGTGACTTGGTACAGGTATTTTCTTATGTAGAAAAGAAGTGTCTTCTTTGTAGCTGTTCTTTAAATTCAAGATTTTCATTGGCTGATTGTTGCCGGCTAATTTAACGTCCAGTGGCTAATAGTTCATGTATATTTGAAATTATCCCGATTTTGATTGCATATTTATATTTCTAGAGATATTTTTATCCTGGGACTACATGTTTTATATATAGTTAGTACTATAGTCCGAGGTTTATCACATATCGTTTCTAAATAATTTATCTTTTAGAAATCAAGTATTAAAAGTTTATTTGTATAAATTTGCGTGTTTTGATTTTACAATTACTTAATAGAGTAGTCATAATTTCCAATAAATCTTTAAGAAAATCAATTTGAATTAAATTGATATCAAAGGATAACTTATGAAGGTAACTTTTGATATCTTCCTTTCTATAAGCTGTAGACAGATGGAGAAAAGCTTTACAAAACCACCAGCCTTTCAATCAAATCACCAGGAGGTGCGCTCGATTCCTCAAACATGTTAAATAAACTCATAGTCTCCACTGAGTTTTATTGTACAAAAGTGATTTAACGAATAAATATGTTTCACAATTTAAGCAAAATAAATGATATGAAAACATTTAAACCGTTGATTTTACCACTGTAATTGTAACATTATGAATACTTCAAATATTAAGATATTAAGCATTTAAAATGATGAGTCGAAGAAAAGGTTACAGTGAAATAGACTTAATGATAGGAATTCGGTGTTATTATATTCATTAAAAGTCAAATATGTTTTTTTGCTTTACAAATAAATTTAAAAATTGCATGCTGCTTCATTGAAATATTTATTAAATCGACTGCAAATAAAAATCCCATTTCATTGATTTATTAAGTATTAAGATTGTGCAGAATAAATAATTTTGAAAAGTTTATTTATTTGAAGTTTATATTCACAGTGTACGTAATGAAGTGAAAAAGTGAAATCCATTCAAAGATGCTTCTCAAAATGATAAAATAGTTGTACATTTAATTCTCATAAAAGTCGACCTTGGAAAAAAAGTTGGAAAAAAAGAGATGCATGGAAATTGCGTCGATGACTTTATAATGCATTCACCCTAACACACTTACCTTATCAAATCAACTTGAAGTTTTTCGCGTGAAATATGCATAAATAGCATAAAATTTTCACTTGATTTTTTTTCAATATTTTATTTTAGAATTCAAGCAATATTAACATAAAAGCAACTTGTAGAACCTTAGAGGGATAATCACAATTTCTCAAGGACGCCAACAAGTGAGAAATATGACCTTCACATCACGTTATCATTTCCTTTTGTAAGTAGAATAAAACGCACCATATTATACAAACATCTATCTTTACGTTACAAGTGTTTACTATTTGTATGATTTTCGTTTGCCTTTACACCTGACATATTGCCTAGTATTTATTTGTGTATATAAAAAGGAAGATGTGGTATGATTGCCGATGAGACAACTCTCCACAAGACCAAAATGACACAGAAATAAACAATTATAGGTAACCATACGGTCTTCAACAATGAGCAAAGCCCATACAGCATAGTCAGCTATAAAAGGCATTGGGGTTTCTTTTTATTCTCGTGTTGCTATCTTCCTGTACCTGAACATTGACACAATCAACCATTTTCTTTAAGTTTATTAATACTGTTTTCGTGGAGGATTATAAACTATTATGTATGCAATAAAGTGGACAAAGATATCAATAAGGTCAGCGAATTAATCTTGGTTGCTACTTACTCAATTGAGTTAAATAATAACTAAATAATTGTACTTACACTTGGAATTGTTTCTTGGTTACAACACCCTTCTGATAATAGGCGATCTCTTATTTCCCAGGCGAATATTGATGGACACTCGCGTTTATATTGAGCAATTTTTGTAACTACGTCATTAGTAGCAACCCTTGGTTTACTGCCACCAATGGCTCGAGGTCGTATTGACCCAGTTTCATAATAACGTCCAAGAATTTTGCTTACGCAACCATTCGATACTTGAAGAATTCTAGAAATGTCACATGGTCTAGCGCCACTGTGGGCAAGTTCAACAATTCGTTGCCTTGTTGAATCCGGAAGTGGTCTCCCGTTCACAAATACACCACCTAACTGATTTACTCCACTGTGACCTGAAAAATATAAGATAAACTTTATTAGCTTACTATATACTCTGTGTCTCATGCTACAGCTACCAATGTGCAGGTTTCCTTAAAGAGACAATCAATCAAAGTTAAGATGCTGTAATTAATTATCTCCCCTGTTTCAAGAGTGAAATTGCAAATTCCGATTCTTAAAGAAGGGCTTAGATTTGTATCCTTCATTTGTATATTATTTATTTTCTATAATCTTTTCTTTACTAAATTTTGTTCCTTATTATCTATTTCTGCTTTTTTTACGAACCAATATTCTTTATCCTTATCCTATTGTTAATGTTTTGGTTTTATTTTCTGTACTCTTGACCCATCATACTCAAATCTGCATTCCTCATTCCGAGTCATACATGAGTTTGATTGGTTGAAATACATTTTTGATATAAACAAATATGTTCTGGAGAAATCAGTCACGAATGACAAAAATGGATCATAACAACATAATTAAATTACATTTGCCAAAATTAATTAGATACTCGGCTTTATAACTATTTATCTCATAATCATTGAGACACACAACAAATATTATAAAATATTCAATCTTTCATAAGTTATGCACGGATGACGTGACAGTTTTACATCAATCTTGTTAATTTTGGACATTTAGATATATTCAGTTACTATGACATCTGAACATTTGATAACACACCCGTTGCACAATGCTTTCATTTAAACAATTATAATTTGCACATAAACATCTTGTTCATAGCTCCCTACTATCCAATTTTAACATAAACCGACCTTTTGTGATTTTATATATGTTATAATTACTGTAGATCTAAACCCTTCATTTAGAATATAAGTTATTGTATTTCTAAGTAATACACGTCCACTGTCAAAGGTGGATTTAGCAGAAACATGCAAAGAGTCGCAATTCTTTAAAAAGTCAATTGTAGAGCATTATTGTGTAACGATCAAATCAAAATATTTTACTGGGTTTGAAATACAATATATTTTATCTGATTTCTAAAGAATCGCTTAAGAAAGGAAAGCATTTCTGTAATTGGTTAAATACAATGTAAAATAGCGCACACACAACGGCTTGCAATTTTCTGATGGCAATTTTCATTGTATTTTTTTCATTCATATCCTTGGTCACGTATGAGTGATTTTGTCGGCTGATATCATTACCACCCTATTAAAAATGACTTGGATGTCACATTTTACTCCCACCCACCGTTAAACTGATAAATTACATGTTCTCCTATTTAGTGATTAATATTGAATTAATTTTCTGTGCACATCTTTGTTCATTCTGACATGGATTTTTACAAGCGATCACCTAAAATTACTTTCTTGACAGGTTACCATTGAAGATGTAGATTTCAGTTCTACCATATTGGATAATTCACCTTTGTAATTGTATTCGGTAATAAGATTTGTATCTCGTTCAAGATTCAACAAATGACAGATTTAAATATAAACTTTGAAAATAGCATTCAAGCACATACTTTTTGTTATCTTTTTTTGTATTTCGTCTTTTTTTGTTGGCAACATTTTGACATTCGGACATATTGGTTTAATTTTTCATTTCAAATACATACGTCCTTATATCAAACGAAAGATTAAAATATAATGAAATACAATAGTAAATGGCCTTCGCTTTTTTTTTTCTTTTTTTTTCTTTCTTGTTTTACATTATCTTTTCTGAACATTGCACGATAACTATACACCATGCGTTATAACCAGAACAAGAAAACACGGAAACATTCAAAAAAAGATAAAAACAATATTTTCAAAGTTAGTTTTCAAAGTAAGACATTGAAAAGTTTGTACGCCTACACCTGAACAATTAACTATTGTTTTATATGATAACATTATCTACAAGTGCAATCTGAAATATTAAGTTTTTAATTCCTGTATCGTTTGGGAGAAGTCATGTATGGGTCGCTTCCTTTAAAAACTATGTACTTGTTTGATGTTTTTTAATATCTATAGAAAAAAGGATTTCTTGTCAAGCAAGACTATGATTTTTTGCATATTTTTAATTTGTGTTTTAAAATGTATTGTTTATTATAGGTTTAAGCTTAGAATGGTTAAATTACAGAGTTCAACGTAGGGCTAATTTTATGTATGGTTTTACACAAAGAAAAGTGGGTCATTTACAAAATCGGTCCCATTTTATATATTTTTTTGCACGAGACTCCTTTTATAACAAAGTTCCGCTTTGTTTATCTATAGTACATGCACATGTATTGTAAATTTGTCTTTCAATTTTATATTTTGCTGACTTCGTTTTTACTTATACAGCAAATCTCAAGTCAAGGTCGACGCAAAACCGAAAAAGAGGATAGGTTGAGAACTAAGAAGACTATAGTTTAGCTCCGTCACGTAATGATTTGCAGGTTCCTTGACCGAATATCTATGTTTTAAAGGACGCTTTGACCGATTTTACACAACTCTACGAGTGCAACATTCGCAAGTAGGAGGATCTCTTACGAGGAGGGATTGAATTATTCGGGCAAGACTAATTCCTGTTTGGTTTATTCATAACTGTTGCTGTTGGTTTGCTGTCACCATGTTGCATACTTTACGTTTACTTTTATTCCTGTAATGACATCGTGTGACCACAAAATAGATATAACCCTTGTCTAAATGATGAATGAATCCTGTTTGCAGTATAACTTGTATGAATATTAGTGGCTGTCTTCGAGACTAAATTATTGATATATATTAACATTAATATTTTTGTGCTGAAAAGTTGGTGTCAATGTCAATTCTTAGAGTCTCTGTCGTATTTGTTCCGAACCTTTCTAATCACTTTTCTGTTTTGAAAATTGTATTTCAACCTTTATTTGTCTGTTGGGTTTTCTGTCTGTGCGTTTGCTATCTCTTTAGCGTACGTATTTCCAACAAGTATATAGTCAAATGTGTGGTACATAAATGTTATACAACTTCGCATCTCCTGAATTTGCAGAACGTTCAAAACAGTGATAAGTCGAATGCTGCTTGGGACTAGTTTGATAAGGTTAATGTATTGACCTCACATAAAGATGTGTAGTGTGACAGGTTTTGTGTAATTAACGTAATGTCTTGAGTAAGGGCTATTCAATGACAACTCCTGAACATATGTCGTCTATTAAGAACCAGTACTATGTATATTCTGTATATTAATAAGATATTTATAAATAGATTATAAACAGATTAAGCTGGGGTGTTTTGTTGTGTGTGGCCAAACTTCTGATCCGTAAATCAATCCGCATCGTGTAACATGTGGTAGTCAGCTTTATGTGAAAGGACTATTTCGGCAAATTATACCAATTAATGGTAATACCGTTATGTAATGTAAATCAAAACCATTCTTTGACTTTGGATAAATAAAGTATATAAGGAAGACATTTTCTGTAAAAAAAAGCCTTTTTTAAACATGATTAATGTAAATGCATTTTATTCAGTTCTCAAGGACTTGAAAAATGTCACATCTAAGGATTTACTGCTTTGTTTTTTTAGTATAGTGCACAAAGTGTGCAGTAAACAATGTCTTTCATATACTTGGATAATAAAGCCGCTATAGTTTTATGTCTTCCGTTATTACAAATTATGCGTTATGTCTAAGGGCTGCAAAAAGGGAGTGACTGTGAATTACACCCCTCTTTAACAGTAACAAAATTTAATTTCCATATCCACATTTCGCCATACTTGGAAGGGAGCTGTGTTTAACGTACTTGCATTTTATTAAACAGCATTACTTTTTTTTCAAAAGTGAATAAATACTATGTTATTTTTTTCTTTATTTTCTCCTACAAGAACATGACATGATATATATGATGTTAACCACTACAGCGACATTCTCCGACAGATGTGGTTATCTGGTGACGAGATTAGTATCAATCGTGACCTCTGAGAGGGATCAAAGGTCATTAGAAGTAGCTGACATTAAGGGATGGAAAGATTAGTTAACTTCTCAGATGACACTCAGCTGATAGGCATTGTGGAATTGATACCACAATAACACAGTATACACATGTATATAAAGGACAATGGATAGAAGTACACGCGACAATAATCCAACAAGAAGTCAGAAAAAATATTTATCTTGGAACACCACAACTGCAGTAAACTCATACGCGAACAACAGTTTACAAAACACAACATTGAAAACTTAAGACTGAGCAACACCAAAATCTAGTGGTGATCTAGGGCTGACCAACCACGCAATCCAAACTTAAATCTGAGCAACAAAAACCCCACCAAAAACTAGTGGTGATCTAGGGCTGACCAACCACGCAATCCAAACTTAAATCTGAGCAACAGAAACCCCACCAAAAACTAGTGGTGATCTAGGGCTGACCAACCACGCAATCCAAACTTAAATCTGAGCAACAGAAACCCCACCAAAAACTAGTGGTGATCTAGGGCTGACCAACCACGCAATCCAAACTTAAATCTGAGCAACAGAAACCCCACCAAAATCTAGTGGTGATCTAGGGCTGACCAACCACGCAATCCAAACTTAAATCAAAATCACGAGGACCTCAAGCATCGATATAAGTTCTGTATGTATGTATTATTATTATTAACGTATTGTATATAAAATCCTCATTCCAATCCTGTTATCGGGCAATACAATATAATATACTCGTAACAATGGTTAATCATAGGACATCATCAATATACCTTTCTATGAAAACTTTACAAAGGACTATATAAGGTTAAAAGGACACCAGTGCAAACTAGCAGATTGACTGATAGAACAATTAAATTGTACATTAAAACTTCGCTATAACAGGGTTATGATGGAGATGAAAACGGGTATTATGGGAAATGTAGCATAATAATTGTGCACGTCTTAACCGTGCTATTATGCGGAATGTTTCGTGGTTTGTCTTTTCGTGCCTTAAATGGGTACAATTGTAAGAAATTTTCAGAGTGCTATATAAAATCAATATTTCTTACAAATAAAAGTAAATCAAGAGAATATTGAATTAATTTCAATGTTGCTTCATAGTACAGTCTTCAAAGATTTCAAAAGTTTACCATTTACTAATACTTATAAAATGTTAACCATTCGTTTTGTATGTCAATACGACATTAGTTAAGACAATTATAATGAAAGAGTATAGTGCCATTTACACGTCTTTGGTTAACTTTAATGGATGTTTGCTGATAAAATCATGTCATTGTTGTCAACCCTACATCGCAAACACCATCTTATTACGGGGATCTCGATTCCACTGTAGACATTACGACATCTCAAATAAAAAGGCTGGTAAAGTGTGTTTATCTGTCTTAAACGTCAGACCACCGTGGATATTAAATGGGCCAAAATTGATAACCTAATACAACCTCCGAACTCAACTGTCAGCCATTCATTAAATGTGATGTCCGTCGCTACAAGGGATGCTGCGACCCGTCATCCGACTTCGTCAGTTATTTAATATAAATTGCTTCCGGTCTCAGTTATCGGAAAAAGACATTGTTGTGGAGGTGATGTGTCCTCTGGCGCATGCATTACAACTCACAAGAAATTTTACATTTTCCCACCTTCCTGGATGAATATTGATTGCAATATTTCAAGAACAGATTTACTATTATTAAGAAATACTTTTGAATTTGTTTTCCTATGTTATTATTGAATCAATATTCATAACAAGATTTGAAATGAGAGTATTTCTTTTCACTTTTATTCCGGAAAGATCTATTAAAAAGAAAATTTCTTTTTACCTACGATTTACATTTACATTACAATAAGTGTAATTTTCAATTACAACGTGAAAATATGTATCGTATGAAGATAAATTTGACCATCTATTGTTCACGGTTTCTTTGATGGGTATTCTCAATGTTATAACTTTATGTAGTCGTAGAACTACATACAATTGTGTATTCACTTCACTACAAAAAAATCTAAATTAGATTGAACCATCGTAACCCTCTTAATATTAGTTACGAGTTAAGCTTAAAGTACAATTGGTCGACCCAAATTTGTAAAAAGGATACATAGACAAGCATGTTTACAAAGAGTTGAGAAGAAATCCTTATCCTAATAATGTTTAAAGTCAATCTGATTTATCACCCTCCCCCTTTTCCAAAAGTGACTGGAACCTTTACTTTTTCCCTTTTTTTGGGCAACATACTAGTAACATTGAATATATTACTGCATAATTCTTTAAACAAGGTTTCTTTAGTAAATTTTGATTTGTTGATTCTTTACTAGCATAAAGAGAAATTGCAATAAGAATTGATCGCCTCAAGCCTACCACACTTGTGGAAGTTTTAGCCTCATTCAACCTAGCTTGTTTGTATGCTCATTTTTAAACCTACTTTTTACTATTTCATTTGATTTATAAATGTTGAAGACTTCGAATTACCTCGTCGAACAGGTATGCGGTAGCAATAGAATTTATACATGTTTTAAGACCAACATGTTAAAATAAGGATTGTAAATAAATTATACAAACTGCTACTAAATGAACAAATCAAATTTAAAAAAAAAATCATATACAATACAATTGCATGTGCAAAAGAGAACAGAAATTTGCCCTTTCTGCATAAAAAAATATTTCACAAATATGTCCATGGCCACCCGTGCAGTCTCTACCGAATTATTAGACTTTAAATAGAAAGGTTAATCTAAAGTATTTTATTTCCTCTTTCGATTCTGTGATCTTCTGTAATCATGTGGTTATAATTTAACTTACATCTTAAAACAGCTACATTGTTTATTATCAATTTTTATAAATAATATATCTAATTACTTCCTCCTATTTCTCTCCTTAGTGTTCACACATTGTACATTTCTAGAAGGATTATAGAACAAGAAGTTTTGACATTTGCATTGATGTTAGGATTTATACAAACAGTAAACAAATGTTTGCTTAGTATACAGAACCAAAATAAAGATATTGACTTTCAAAAAACATTTTCGAATGTGAGGAAGTCTTTATATAATGGTTGAAATATGTATATTTATAATTCTTTGTGTTATTGTATGAATACACACATTGGGGTCTGTACTTTACTTAAAATTTATGTAGTCAACCCCCCTCCCCCTTTTTTCCTTTCCACATTTACCAGAAACAGTTATGCAAACATACTTTCTCAATGCTGTCCAAAATAATGTTTCATTCGAGCGTTGAACTTTTCATGTTATATTTATAAACGACAAATAGTAACATTTGCCTATAGCACATCAACAGAAACCTACAATAAAATATTCAAAGACGTTGACACAATACAAATTAACGGAATCAAATCGTTGTCATTCCGTCGCGAAACAAGCAATTACACATCATCGTTTGATATCCCAGAATTGTTCTATACATAAAGCAAAGAATTTGCAACTTAAAATTGGAGCTGAGTCCTGATGAAGAGATACTGAACGAAATGATTATCAAGTAATGAAACGTAGGATCAATGGAAAAGATAGGATGTCGTACAGATTTATTTATTGTTGAAACACAACTTATCGACAGGAGCGATACTTAATACAAATTGACCGAACATTCAAGTCTATTGATTTATCTTACTTTTAGAGGCTGTTCAACAATTGTTTTAATTGCGTTAAGCCTTCGAGTGCAAATCTATTATCCGAAATAAATTCATCTCAATTGGCTTTTTAAAGCTTAAGCTTTTGTCATAAATGAGCAATTTTTCTCTGTGTTTACCTAGTAAATAGGTGATTTATATTGACTTCTTGTTTACAATTTAAATTCAAGTTGCAGAGGTTTCTTCAATAAATACCCATAATATTAAACGTCATAGAAACCGGAAGTGAGAGGAATCTATATAAAGATCATGAACAGGTGAAGGAACCACCAAATATTTGCATCAGATATATGTAATTCAAATTTTAGAAAAATTGATTTTAATTCAATGATACCAAGAAGCGATCAAAAATAAAAAGGAACAAAAAGACAAAGAGACAAAATTCCTAACGGCAAGATAAACAAGTCAACAAACACTGAACAGAAAACTGAAGATAATGCTACATTTACAGGCTTTTTACTCTGTTCATTCCATATTTTTAAAGAAATATAAGATAGTATACCTAAGCAACGGAACAAATAAAACCTATTTTTATAATTTTGATAGAAAAATGAAAACCTGTTAAAGTATTCGAACGAAACTCACCTCTTTTGGTGCGTGGTTTCTTTGTTCCGTTATTTAGGCTGTTGTTACCTGTGTCAGGGCTTCCTACAGAGTTCCCACTTGAATCTTCGTCTAAAAGTACAATATAACATTAACATTTCTATACAGTAACATTATATCAACAACATTTGAGGATATAGGTTTTAAATAGTTACAAGACAGCACTTGAAAGTAGTCGATATTACCTTAGTGCCAAACCATCAAAAAGGGAGAAAACATGCGAAACAAAAAAAAACAACAAAAAAGCATTTTATAAAAAAGTAAAACTTCATATTCAACATCACAAAGTCCAAGCTAAACAACTATGTGCAAGACAACTTACTTGTATATCTTGTAAGATTTGCAGTCTTATAGAACTGTTGTGACTTTACACAGTTATATAAATTGCTCCTTACATTCGTAAAGTAATGATTTGGTGCAAAGTTGCATTTTACTATACATCGTAGTAACGTAATGATTCAGCAGAAAACTATTTTACTATAAAAGCTATAAAAAGGAAATAGTATGAGTTATAAACCTATCACCTTCCATGTTTTATTACAGAAATAATTTGATGGTTAGGTATTGTTTTAGATGCATTCATCTGAACACAAATACTTAAATGTTCACAGGGCTTTGGAACCTGAATCGATAATTAAAGTGATTTTTCTACCTGAACAGTTTACACCTGTACCGAATGACAAGGTGGCCAGAGTTATCGACCGTTTCTTAAGTCTTACGCACAGGTGGCTAAATTGATATCTTTTTCTGCTGTTTTTGTGTTTTTTAGAAGATGTTCCAAGTATTACTCATACTTTTATTTATGAATCAGTCTTTAACATTTCACGCGATAATTTATATCTAAAGTGGTTTTCACTCTTTCCAAATTAATCTTATTAGAATAGAAACGAGTTACACCTAGAGGGAACAGTAACCCAACAAAAAACAGACCTTCAAAATGAAACTCAGTTTTCTCGAGAATATATCCACAAACATACCTTTTGAGTGAAAGTTTATATCTTAAGTACAATGAGACCTTTGTATGATCCAACACAATATATTAGATATCTGCAAGGAATGTGCATTTTCCTTAATGGGAATTTGTTGTGTCTGCCAATGTAATGTGTAACAAACAGAAATAAAACAGGATGAAAAATTGACGGAAGCTCGTACAAGGCATCCATGCCATGTAAATGAAATAAAACATTTTGATGACAAAGATGAAGGTTACAATTAAGAATCATGTAAAACGGATAATTAAAGAAAATTTATATTTTCTTTTGACACTAAATAAGAGAAATTAATTTATATTCTCACGACCATAATAGTTAACACATTAATTACTCGTCCGTTGACAATAATACTTAGTGTAATAGCTTTGTTCCGAACGGAAAAGCTTCACAACGAATGACCCTGGGTCACTAAAACGTTTTCATTTGTCATATAGCAATAGGTATACATCATCTTTTTAGACTTCTTTACAAAAGATCTTGTTTGGATATTGCTTTGTAGTAAAAACATTTGGTTCAAAGTAGCTGTCAAAATGTCATGTTGGAAATGTATTTTCCATTTACCACTGACGTAAAATTATTTTCATGAAAAATTATGTTTCAAATGAAATATTTAAGTACACATCCTTATCTTGTAGTTTTTTACTGATCAGCTTCAAGTTTTCGTCGACCTTTAACACAAATCATAATATCTTACTTTACATGCAAATAAAGTTTTAACGAAAAACTAGAAATAATGTTGCAAATTATATACATGCAAAAACAACAAAAAAACATCATATAAAATTGCAGAACACATAAATTCGCAGATAAAACTGCATTAAGCGAAGATCTTAATAATTTCTTCCTTTTAAACTTCATTTTTATTCTTCTTCACACAAATCTTATATAGTTTTGTTTTGTTTTGGAATAAAAACATTTAGTTTCTTACAGACCCAATGTGACAAGGCAATTAAATGATGAAGTGGTCGATTTTTAAAGTTGCAAGAGAATATTTTTGTTTATGTATGGTTGAGAACAATGATAAAGTTTGTATTTTGACTTGGTACAGATCAATGTGATAAACATGAAGAAGTTTGAGATCAGGGAATAATTACCAGGCTTTAGCAACATCCACAACTCGATGCGTCCCAAATCCTAGTAAATCCTTCCCGTCAGAAGGCAATGAATTGACCTTATCTAATGTCAGTTAGTGTCTAAATGCTAAATTGTCGACAATATTTCCAGAATATTAGCCGACATTCACATTAATGGCTGATGTTCTTATATGTGATTTATAATCCGAACGACTCATAACAAGGGAGACTTCTCCAAAATAAAACCAGAATTAGTCCGCATTATAGATTCATTACAATTCGGAACCACTGAAATGTCCTCCATTTATTGCGATTGTTGGGATTTTATTTAGTTTTATGGACGAATGTTTTCAAAAGAAGAATAGAATTATCTTATTTATGAAGCTCGCTCTACAAATACGAATTTTAGGTGAACAGGAAAGTAAATGGATTTCGTGTTAAATTTATAAATATTGTCAACAGTTGACGTCGTATTTGTTAAAGAAGTTAATAAACATCAAAATATTTTATGCTTTTAGGGGGATTGCTTTGTTTATTGGGTCCTAATAAAGAAGAAGTTTGTTCCTAATAAATTTAGAAATATTTGAAACATAAATGACAGAATTTGGTGACGATTACACGTTGAAGCACATATATAAAATTATTGAATAACTACACATATTTAAAACAAAAATAAATAAAAATTCGAACGAAAGAGAACCCCCTCTATCCTCAGAAGTGAAAAGGGAGGAAAAACACAAAAAAACATTCAAACCAGTGACAATGGGTAAATAATTTGAAACAATAAAATTAGAAAAAAAGTTTATAAAATGTTACCTTAGATACAAATATGAGACCAACTTACCTTTTGAAGGCATGACGTTAGGGTTAGTATTATCTTCAATCGCTGTTGTCATAGAAATTGATTAACAAATTAAAATTGTCTAAAAGTCCTGAAAAATAAAAAAATAAAAATATGTATTAAAAATATTATATGATTAAGTTTATTTAAAAAATTCAAAGAGGATATGCCATAATTTATAACTTTTATTATAAAAGGGAAGTCAAATATGGAAATTTGAATTAGTAAATAAAAAAGACACAAAAATAATTAAAAACTAGAGCATCTACAAAAAGTAAGTGACAGTTTCAAAGTCTATATTTATGACTTTAAATGAAAATAAAGTAAAAATAATTACACTGAAAAATGAGTGCAAATAAACATGAGATGAAATGAAAAAAAAATAAGAAAAAAATCAACAGCAGTAACCGATCCGGTAGATGGCATGGCACCCTGTTATTATGTTGTTTATGTTAGATATATAAATCAAAAACATATAAAAGTCTCCAATTTACTGTAAAGCCGTTATGTTATAGAAAAGTTGACAAATTGATGTCATATAAATTATCTCACCTAGAACGAGTTTATAAAGTGTAAAATGAAGTATTCCAATTGTTTTACGCTAGATCATACATAGCCACACGCGATTCTAAGTGTAGTACATAATTTAGTTACAGTCAAGCGTTAAATATTTAAACTGCACCATATCTTTGGCATGTTTTATATGGTTTATTTATGTACAGTAGAGATGTTGTAATAATAAATCACTCCGAAACATTCATCTCTCAGAAAGTCTTCGTAGATTTAAGCAATGTCCGAAAACAAAACACGGACACTGTCCATTATCATGCTCTGTCCTGTATTTGAGTGACCCACAAAAACAAAAGCTTGTAGATTATCCTTATGGTACAATGAATCCAATTAACGTTATAACTTTGTTGAACACCTAACCGAGCAGAAAACATAGGCAGCGCGACTTTGAACACAATAAAACTCCAAGTTAAAACTACTGTTAGGTGTAAAGTGACTTGAATCCTATTGGCTTAGAGAAGACAAGCCAACCGAATCCATCAATCACAGCCTTGATCCGTCAAAGACCAACCCTATTTTTCCAATGAATCAACTCAATTCTATATTTTCCCGCTGAATGAGTGTATTATTTTAATAGGGAATAAATAAATCAATTTATAAATCATGCAATTGTGAAACGCAATACACATTCAGTTAAATGTAGTTCATTTTTACCACGCTACGTAAGGTTACAATACAAACTTTAAGAATTACGCCAATGTACACTGAAGTTCTGAAACTGACACTTACGATTTGTATTTCCGTGATATTTGAGATAAAGTTTATTTCTTCAAGCATAAATTAAGATATTGTAGTTAACAATAAAGGTTGTCATATGATTTAATATTAGAGAAAGCTTCAGGTTTAGAAGTATAAATCGACAATTTGGCTTCAAAATAACACAACCTCACTTTTATGACATTTCTTACAGATGATTACTCTCTAGGAGTTTTATAAATATAATTGGGATACCGCCATTATAGCGGAAGGTCCCCGTATGTCCTTGACGTTAAATATCAGATTGTAAATAACTATGTACAAACTAAAGGTTAAAACCTTCACATTCTTTATCAAGCTTTAAGTTACGTGTAGTAAGAAGCTTCAAATAAGAGTTAAAAAGATAGAATAAGATAGTCGGGTGTATCTGTGTCACCTTGTTTAATATTGTTGGAGTTTTCTATCTTCAGATGTTGGTTTCATGTTATCATTTCATTGCACAAAATTTTATTTTTTTATTTCTAGGAAAGTGTGAAACAATGCCTTGACTTTGCGGGTGGCCATTTTTGTGACTCTTATCTTTAAATAAAAGATTTATGAAATAATATGAAGTTTCAAATATTCATTATTGAGATATAGTTTTGGATTATTTATTCGTGTTTTACATAATAAGAACAAAAATTCCATCAATAACCTCATGTCTTTTTGCAAGCTAAAAATGCATGAAATATTTGCCACTGTCGT
This sequence comes from Mytilus galloprovincialis, assembly GCF_965363235.1. Taxonomy (NCBI): domain Eukaryota; kingdom Metazoa; phylum Mollusca; class Bivalvia; order Mytilida; family Mytilidae; genus Mytilus; species Mytilus galloprovincialis. The sequence goes on from NC_134844.1 coordinate 1,737,358, forward strand.
TTAGCAATCAGCAACCAGATTGGTTATAACTTTGAAAATCTAATTAAAGAATCTTTATAAATGGTCACTGAAAATAAAAGTAAAAATATTCTTTTTTAAAGCGAAAAGGATAAAGAGGTTTGGTAAACCGCGGGAAGATTTTCTTTCTTATTAGCAAAACCTAGCTAAAATGAATATTTCTCAAAGCGAAAAGAATAAACTGAGTTGGTTAACCGCGGGAATTTATTCTTTCTAATTAGCAAAACGTAGCTGTCTGACATGATGGTTTTGTGTAACATGACAGAATATTTTGGTACATAGTCGGACCAGTAGATGAATCCTATAACCATTGAAAAGACAAACATCCCGAAGGTACATTTATGACATATCTCAATTCATCTTGTATCAAGATGGCTTTGGTGGGTTAATTATACAGGTATAGGCAACAACAACACGGTGTGGACAAAAACCAACAAAACTGTGGTCAACGCTAATCACCCAGAAGTACCTATTATAATGTAATGTTATCATAGATGGACAGATAGGCGTTAAAGTAATAGATTCACAAATAAAGTAAGCGTGTGGAGGAAAAAGAAATGTTTCATGAATCGTTTTATCGGTTGCCATAGCAGACCGTTTGATTTTTTGTTATTTTTTGTTATTTTTTTATGGACTCCCCCTTTCTGAATTTACCTTGTGGTTCTGTATTTTTATTAAAATTTGATTTTATACATATATAATGATGTTGTCATATTGGCATACATCTCACGTCTTCTGTTGTTTATATAATTTTGTGAGATTAAAAGAAAATCAAGAAGATTTATATTCTTTCCTGTATTATATGTTGGTTGAATTGTTCTATCTTTGCACCTTAGAAAGTTGCATAGCATGAGAGTTTTGTTTTCTACAATAAACAGACAATTTTTGAATAGAATAAATTGTTCATACTGTTAGAAAAAATCTCCAATTTGAAAATACACAAAAAATGGTGTTTCCTTGGTAAAAGACAATTTTTATGTATATTTCAAATATCACCTTCTCTTACTTTCTAATCAGATTTTAAACAAATTTAATAAAGTTAAATGTCGAGGTGCAGAACTATTATTATAAAATGTCACAGGAAAATGATGCTGAGATGAGAATTTTTGCAATGTGCTATAGTTGGTCATTTTGCGACAAATAAAACAGACATCATGCGAATTTTGCTTTGAATGCGGCAACTTTGAAAAATGTAAAATGCAGTGTTGAAAGTTTGAAGGCATTTTAATTGGTAGGACAAGCTGTTTTTTCTAAAACTGATGTTACTCTTGTAAAAAGACTCTTATGAACATGTAATTATATGGCAAGGATCATCACCCTTTAATATTCATATTTACACCAAAATATCTTAACCATTGACCAACAAAACAACTCAGCAGGTCTGACTTCAATTAAGGGAAAGTCAGCTTTAGAGAAATAGTTCGGCGTGTTTATAACCAGTAGGAGATTTATAAGAGTACGGATTGAAAGTCATTGATTCTATTAGGGGTGTTTTCTATTCAAGTTAACTTTCAATATCCCTTTGAACATTATAACTGATGATCTTAGCGAGGGTTCCCCCATCGTACATCGTAAAGAAATTATAAATGATGACTTTTTCTAAATCTTAAAATATGATTTTGAATAAATGAAAACTATACGTTTGTTTGATAAGAAGCACTTCTTGTTGACGACTTTGATTAATTAAGTCAAATGCATTAGTTCGAATGAGAGTTTAATTTTACAAGATGAATAATTTAAACCACAAAAAAATTCTTTCAACAACCGGATGTTTTCTAAATCAAAAGGGTAGCAACTGGTTTATTTATTATTATAATAAGGTGCAGACATACCCCTCCATTGTGGTGCTATCTTCTTGAACATTTATTTTTTCCGTAATTGTTTTGTTAATTATGTTTCTGATTGACTTTCGAGAATGTCATCCGAAGACATTGGTGACGAAGTTAGAAATAGTTTGACAGACAGATATCTGCTCTTTGGTGGGATTGTTGTTTCTTTGACATTTTCCCATTTCCATTCTAAATTTTAGTGCTAAATTCATGCTATAATTTAATTCAAACCAATCCCTATGGTTTACTTATTCCAAACTTATTTATTTATTTCTTTATTCCAAAGATCTGCAAAATGTTTACTCATTCCAAACTTATTCTTATTAATTTGTTTGATTGTTTAATATTCAAAATATTCTTAAAGTAATTTTTTACCCATTTCACATTAGTGTTTTCTTTATTGAAAGCAGTTAAAAATAATGAGATGTGGTATGATTGCCAATAACACAGCTAACCACCAAAGCTACACTTGGCATCGCATGTTTTTTGTCAGAGGCGTCTTCAACAAAACCCAAATTAACACAAATAAATCCTGTAATTAGAACCAGATAAAAATAAGACAATCTACAAACAACACAACTGATGTCGATTGCTTGACATCTGAAATCTACAACGTGATCATGTAATTTTGGGATACAACTAATAACCCGAAGGTCGAAATGATCACCATGACGTAACATGTACGGGATATCTGTCCGAAATCTGTATGTCTATTAGGAGGACAAATGAGTGTGGTTTTGTGATATTAATTAAATACGGCGATCTGGACACTGTCCGTGTCCCGCTGACAGGTACGGGGTGTCAGGTCACAGGTCTTAGATACACAGCCAAAAGCTATGAATACTTGAAATTCATGTGACAACTTGATTTTTATGGAGGAATAATTATTTTTTCTCTGGATAGGGAGGATTTATACATTTTATTTTACACGTGTGGTTAATTAGACATTATTTCACTTGACATACTTGTAAACATAGGTTTTAATTGTTTATAATAATCTGTACAGAATTTTGCTAGATTTTAGGATAACATAACAAGTTTTTTTAATAAACAAAATATAAAAATCTAACATATTTATTCAGTTGTTCATACTTCGAAATTAGTAGTGAGATTTTAATTCAAAATAACTAGTCTTGTTGATAAAAAAAAAATGCACATCCAGTGTTCTCTGTATTCATTACTGTTTAACCTTTATTTTTGCTTCGCACTTCATCTAATGGGACAAATAGTTTTAACACATGTATCTTTTTCTCTCTGTGTTATTGAGAAAGAGAGAGAGAGAGAAAAATCTGATCTAATTTAGGAAGTTTTAGATTAGAAACTTTTCCATTATTTTGTGTCTTTCTAAAAATGGACATCTTGTAAAACAGCAGATGGCCTTTGTGACTCAGATAAAAAAATATTTTCTGAGATGATGGAAAAATATAGCACTGATGTTATATATGTACAAATGTTAAAAAATAAATTATATACATATATTTATTCTGTACAAAAAAGTAATAATTGTATACAAAAACTGAAATATGTCGAAAGCTTTCTACTTAAACCTTAATTATAACTAGTTCTACGCTAGCACTTAAAATGAATTATTCCTTAAATAAATGTTTTCATCTTCAAGATATAGCTTTACATTTTAAAATGTAAGTCAATCAATACAGAGTTAAATATTACTTAAGAAAAGTAGACAGATCTTAAAGAAAATATTCATTAATTCTTGTATTCCACGGAGAAGGCGGTTATGGTGTTTTCTAAGACTAAAGGATTACTAACTCTAAAATCAATGCAGAGAATCTAAGGCGATATTACCTGGCGGTTAACTGTAGGAAAAGCTATTAATCCAGTTAAATTTAGTTAATAATTAACTAGACTTTTGTCAGTTAATCTGTTCAGATTTAGATGAAGTGGGAATGTATAAACGAATTGAGGAATGACATAAGAGAAGCTTTAAATTCAAGAGGTGTTATGTATATAATCAAACATTTAAAAGATTTATAAAATTATAATAATAAGCATTTGAAATGTAATTTTATTGTGTATTAAACGAATTTTTAGAACAAGTGTTCTTGATCATATTTAACAGGTACTATCGAATTCAAATGTTATTTTACGTTCTACTTCAAATTTTAACTGAGGAGTTTCATATTGTTTTGTTAATGATTTTTAAGTGTTGAATGTTTATGAAGAGTATTAAAACTAAAGATATATGCTATTGTAAGTTTAACTAAATTTAAAAAAAAATAATATAAAAAAAGCAAATTTAACCGAAGTATAGAAATGAATGAAAATCATGTGATTTCATATTTTTTAAGAAAAAGATGCTTATTTAAAACTATTTGACCATTTTTATTCACTTCAACATATAAAAATAAAATAAATTCATAATCATTATTTTACAGGCGAGTTAAAAAAATATACTTGAAACAGGAATCTTTTTTGTAATCTGCAAATAATAAAGGAAAGAATATTGTTCCTCACAAAGTAAAAGATTTTTGATTTTTTCAACAATAAAGGTTTTTTTTAGAAGCGTTCTATTTATATAATTTTTGTTGCAAAATCGATATATTTCATTATGGAATATTTTTGTGATTTGTATATATATTTGTGTTTCCCTAACTATGATACATGATTTAAGAACTACAAACTGTGTGTGCTAAGCCGTCGGATACTAATACTGCTCCCAGTTAATATTTCTCTAAAATATGGATATGATTATCTTATGATTAATCCAGTTATTTCCGAATACATTACAGATAAAGATTTAATATTTTCCTTCAGGCAGATAATCCGTTTATCTTCAAAAAGCATCATGTGTTTTGAAAATGACAACTGTCAATTTCATGCCTGGTAAATTTCACACAATGTAATAAAATAAAAACAAGCAAAATTTTTATCCATTTTATACTATCAAAAATGTCTGAAGGGTTAAATATTATTAATACATTTTCAATACACGGATTTAAGATTGAGTACACTGGGCGCCGTGAAGGCCCGTTAAATTATTGTGACTTATAAAGTAAAACCTAACTAGCTATTACTCCAACAATCATAACTCTACAATGAGAGGAAATAAATATAGAAATAAACAAAATAAATATCAAAAATAAAGTTTACATTTTATATTTGTTATATTGTTTTGTATACATAAGGATGTCTATTCCAGAACTGAAGTCGCTGTAGGAAGAACTAGGTACTCACGAATTACATACATAAACTGTCGTTCAATAATAGAACATGCACCCAAATGTTGAGAAATATCTTTGACCGACTGTTTAAATATTAGTGTGACATAACTCTATGGTGAATTGGATATATAGATTAAAATATAATCTGTAAAATATATTATTTATTGCATACAATATCCAGTTTACGATGGTATATTTGTTGTTTATTTTTTTTATCTTAGAACTCTTCAAAACCACAAACCAAAATGCGAGATGTTTTAGATACACGTGTTGGTATGTAACTTGCGTGAACGTTTATTATTTTATTTTTCTCTCTATTTCCAAAATCAGCATCTTCAATCCGGACTGTTGGTCAGTCTGTTGGTCAAATTGTTAGTTTTTCCTTACATAGACCACAGTCAGAAGAAAAATATATGTCGTATCATCGTAAACAATACAACATCGGTCAGTATGGAATGTTTGTAAAAAAAAACATAAATAATTGTCAAAAATAATTTCCTAATGTCCCACAAATAACTAAAAATTATGCATCCTTTATATGCGCGATATAACTTTGAAACGCAGAGAGGAGATGAAAACAAAAAGAATGAATTATCTAAATGTTAAATGAAAAATGACCAAGTAGAAAGGGGGAGGATGCTATTTTCCAAAATTTTAAACAATTATTACAATTGACTTACCTGAAATTTTTGAAAAATTTTGTAGTTAATTGTCTAGTTTCCACAATGGTTGTCCCATTCACGCATCAATTACAAATTGTGTCCCTCCGCTGAAGATAACTTATTAGATTTTTCACGATTCAGTGATAACGTCTTGTTTGGTAAATTCCTCTGGACAGTTAACACACGTGCATTTAGTTTTCAAAACATAAATAGTAATTGTCAATGGCGACTGCTTACATATGCTTTTAAAATGTTATAAAATATCTGGGTTAAAATTCCTACTTTTGTCGAGCGAAAAGAAACAGTATATGCGAAGTTACTGCTATATAATGTTATAAATCTGCAATCATTCTTTAACGAATATTTCAGGGCCGATTGCTTTTTCCACTACTTTGGTACGTTATAACGCCTGATTTAAAACTGCCACCTCTGTAGAGAAGTTCTTTTTAGCCATGAATTCACATATTTATTAAATCATGAAAAATAGGTGGAGCTTGAATAATTTCAACCAATCCTTTTACGACTTCTACAACTATGTTAAGCTTGAGCAATCAGAAGTGTTTAAATCAAAATAAGATTAATGAAAAGATGAAATTATAAAATATAATATTGCTATCGGATTGAATTATTAAAATACATTATATCCAATTGGGCGGTCTAGTGAGAAAATACAAGATGCTGAGATTGGCTTGCTACGTGATAATGAGAGAATCGAATTTGTAGTAGCCCAATCATAAACATCCATTGCTTTTAAACTTCTTAAATGTATTTTAAACAAAAAACGAAGATTATTTTTGGAATTGATGAATTGATTTTTGGATTAAATAATTTTCTGATCGAATGTAATTAATTTCGTCATTAAATACCTGTAAGTCTTTGATGGTTGTCTTTATTAATTGACGTATTTTTCTTTTGTTTCATCGTTATTTATTATTAAATTGCATGTTTTCGTTGTAAGATTAATATTTTTTTCTTTTTATCAACTTCTATTTTAATTAAAATAATTTGAAACACGTAGACTAATTTATTAATGTGTACGAATTTTCCATCAATTTCATTTTAGTTTCCGATAAACATAAAATAAAAGAAAAGAATTATGAACACAAAATAATGTGTATTTTAAAATTGGAAATTTGGCAGTGACGTACATGTTTTAATATTTATAAACAATACATCAAATATCATCTAGTTTTAAAATTCATTTGAATTTGATAATTGTGCATATATTTATTTGAATATGTTCACACGTCCAAAACGTTTGTGAATTGTATGAAATATTATTTCTTGTGATTTTGCTGTAATTTGTGCATTTAAAAATATTTTTGTGAGACAAAGTAAATAGAAAACATCATAATATAAAGCTTGTAATTTATATAAAGAAAGAATAAGTGCAAACATATGAACATATTGTTTTAAAATTTTATTCTCTCGCAACATTTTCTTCAACTACTAATAACATTTTATATTTTCGTCGATTTATCGCGCTTAATACGTCATCATAAGTTCTGAAATGTTTAACAATGATTTATTAATTAACATATCTGTATTGAAAAACTTATTTTTGTTCTTTTATCTAGTCATTATAACGTTTTCCCAAAAGAAATGAGACATAGAATGTTTAACCTCTCAAAGGAAATAAATATAAAAAAGAAATAAATAAACTAGAGGTAAAATAATTAAATCATTAAAAAGCACAATAGCATGAAATACAATTCTAAATATAGAAAAGCGAAATGAAGTGATCTATAGTCAAACTTTTATATTTTTTGTATTGTCCAGTTTGTCAGAGGAAAGTAAGAATCGGAAACAAACATGAAATGAATTAATTTAGCCTTTAAATATTATACATTATAGATAGAACAAGAATTGTTTTCTGGATACCCATGTGTCCTCAGCATAAGGTTTTAATCTAAAGAACTTTATACAAATAAATATACTTCATTTTCTATTTTCTTTAACACCAAAAGCGTGCATATTCTTCTATTCAACCAGGAAAATTCTAAAGAAAACACGAATATTATCTCTTTGGAAATTTTACTGCAAACTTGCATTTACTTGGTCGTTAGTTTTCTCGTTTGAATTGTTTTACATTTGTAATTTTGGGGCCTTATATAGCTTACTATACAGTATGGGCTTTGCTCATTGTGACCTATAGCTGTTAATTTCTGTGTCATTTGGTCTCTTGTGAAGAGTTATTTCATTGGCAATCATACCACATCTTCTATTTTATAATTACTATCACACCAACATTAAATTAAAAAAAGAAAAAGAAACAGTGCAACATTATTCATATTCAAGCATTCAGAAGACTTAAATTGGACGGCAGTTTTTATAATAAATTTGTTCAATTCCAAGATATTTGGAACAATTGCTACATACACTGATGCTATAAGATAAGCATTTATTACCAGTATCAAAATGTCTTTAAAGAAACCAATTCGAAGCTTGAGCCACCATTTTCTACATAAGAACATGCCTGGACCATTTAAGTCAGGAATATGAAAGTTTTTTTTCCATTGGTTTAATGTGTTTGAGCTTTTGATTTTGTCATTTGAATAGGGACTTTCCGTTTTGAATATTCCTCGGAGTTCAATATTTTTGTGAATTTATTCTTTTTCAAATTGCAAACTTCTTACCGTTCTCTAAAAGCCAAATAATAAACCTATTCCAAAGTCACCAAAATCTTACCTTTCTATGAAAATAAAAAAATAAACTTATTCCAAAGTCATTAAATCCTGGACGATTTTTATTTTAAAAATATTATTCCAATGAACAAAAAAGTTGTGAAGTACAATATTAAGAAGTGTGTGTTATATACATCCCTGCATCATCTATATATAAAGTCACACATCTGTAACACAATTACACATGTCACTGCTTTATCTCATATGCTCTTTTTCCATTCAGTTAATTTTCCTCTTATTTTATTCGTTTTTGAGAAGATTGTTTTGCTTTATCAATTTTAATTCTTTCAGCTCTCAATTAACTCATTATGCGGAAGAGAAAGAACAGGTGCTTGGAAACTGATGTATATATTTTACATGTTTCGGGTGCTGTGAGGACAAACTATATATCTTGGGGTCATGAGTATGTCATCCAATGTTTTAAAATATTGGTCGAAAGTTTCCTTTTTTGGAAAGAATAGAACAAATTCTGATTACATCCTTTTATACATGAAAAAATGTTTAAACGACAATGTTAAAGAAGAAACTGGAAGAAAATTTAGAATCAGCGGGGCATAATGAAATAGATTTGTTCATGGCCTATTGACCTTTATGGTTCCTACATTCACCATTATTCAACTCAGACGCAAAAATGAAAAATTGACATTTCATGATTTAACCAATTTTTGTTCCAATGAAGGGTCTTTATCCCACTAATGTAAAATATGATATATTCAAAATAAACATCCCTGCATTTCAGTATTTTTGTGAATTTATTCTTTTCCAAATTGCAAACTTCTTACCGTTCTCTGAAAGCCAAATAATAAACCTATTCCAGATATAAAATAAGAGGAAAATTAACTGAATGGAAAAAGAGCATATGAGATAAAGCAGTGACATGTGTAATTGTGTTACAGATGTGTGACTTTATATATAGATGATGCAGGGATGTTTATTTTGAATATATCATATTTTGCAGATGATGCAGGGATGTTTATTTCTTTGGGTTTTATCCTAACAATAGTTTTATATATATTTTGTTTAATTCAACTTAAAGTAAGTCAGATAAAATATAGTTTTATGCTGAATCTGTTAACAGTTTATATAAAAATACAATTACCAATGAAAAACCAAGAAGTCGGTAATTTCCAATGTTGAAGTACCGGATAAACTATACGCCACTAGTTTAATATTATGTCAAAGGGTTGTACATGATACTCCATACTATCATCATCCAGCAATAAATGTTACAATCACGGAATAATAACTGCTCAGGTTTAAAACCATTAAAGAATGCACTTGGAAATGATATTACATACTCAATAATTACTATTACATAGGGTTAAACATTTCGTAAAAAATATATTTACCATTCCTTACATGTAAGACATCAAACATAACGCTTTATTTAAAGTAAGAAAATGCAAGATAATAAAAATCATAAGCCATATAGAGCTTTGAAACAGACAAAACAAAAGCACAATCCAACAAAGCATACACATATAAACACATGTACACACACACAATTACACAGAGGAAGCAAGGCTTCATGGTATGCATGCATACATAAAACACAATAGTTCTATCAAGCAGATTAAACACATATGTATAAGCATGCAATAATGGGGTATAAATACCAAAGCAAGAGTAAAAAGTTTTGCACAGTAGAAAAGCACAAAAAATAGTTCAATAACTCAAATAAGCAAACAAAGCACTATAAGTGGACAGAATATTTGTCTTGCTGAAAACAAAGCACTATAAGTGGACAGAATATTTGTCTTGCTGAAAACAAAGCACTATAAGTGGACAGAATATTTGTCTTGCTGAAAACAAAGCACTATAAGTGGACAGAATATTTGTCTTGCTGAAAACAAAGCATTACACAAAGAACAATAAAAAGAATTAACAGATTAAGCAGGCAAAACATTAGCATGACCTAGAACTTGTCACGGTTTGAACATGTCTGTTCGATGAAATACTAGTATTTCAGATTTTCTAGCACTTTGCATTGGAAATATATTCCTATTTTCATGAGGTCACTAAATACTTCAATATATACTACAGATTGTAAAACTCAAGGTGTTGTCGGGTTATACCAAGAGACATAACTTTAAAAAAAATGGCAACAACTAAACTTGTGACGATGTTTCATGTAGACTCGTACTGTAATTTCAAACATTTAATGTTGACTATGACACGACTGTTGGAGTCGGTTAAACATACAGACTGCTTCCGACTGAAAGTGACAAAATTGGATGTGTAGAATTTTATTAAGACAAGCACTATACTTTCAAATGGATGTTTTGACTGCGTCGGTTTATACAGAAAGGCACCGAGTCTTTATATGAATTGTTTTCGACTATGACTCGACTTGCATCAAGTTTGTGGGGCCATTAGTTAATACTAGGATTAGTTCAAATTAAACAACCTTACCATCAAATGTCGACACGTCACAGATTCACTTTATATAAATGAGTATGCACCATATATACACCGACTATTCTCCAAAAGCTAGTTCTTTACCCCAAGTTGATTCTTTTTTTTTCTTCAAATTGCCGTTTTAATAGACAATTTGATGAATTTTGCACAAGAGAACATTTCCTTAGTACCCAATGTCTATACAAAGTAAGTTGCAACACTCCCAGTTGAACTGACAGAGAAAACGCGTTTTCAAAGACTCGAGAGAAATAGTTTTGCCAGTCATATATTAATAAAAGTGGTTTATCTACCAAATATTGGTAAGATATGTATATACAGGTATAGGAATTTCCTTTGCAGGAAAGATGTTTTTGAGTTATTCTATGCATGCATTTCCGTTTTACAGCCTTGCTACTTCTGCTATAAAACTGAGTGGACATTTTTGTAATTGCATTGATCAAAGCTGAAGAATTTCCAACCCAAAGCTGCCTCATGGTAGACCAACTTCTAAATGTACTTTATTTACTAAGCTTGTCATAATATTCTCATTAATTACGTCGAGTGGTGCTTGACCAGTTGTCCGTATTTAAAATATTACTAGGAATTACATTACAAAGTTAACACTTTTACACAATAGCCTACTTTATAAACTATTCAAGCCAATGTATTACATATTATTCGATGTGTACCGGACCGACCACGGGGTTGTTTACGAGTTCCGGTCATTGTTATGATCCTTTATATCTTTGGTTAAGGTGTATATAATCCAGATAAAACGGGAAGATCCACACTTAACTTCTCCATTTTTCAGGTGATTAAAGATTCCACTTCATTTAAACTTATATCACCTGTTCGTGTAAGTCACAACAAGAGGTGTGGATAATGCCCGGAGTCAGATTAGGACAAGAAACGTCTTCCCTTACGGGTTATGTATTAATGAGGGATATAACGAGTCAATCAGAATTTGTCGTGAATTGTAATGATTTCTTGATTATAACTATTACACGTTGATATTGTTGGGAAATTGAGAATGTTCAACCACTTCCTTATTTTGCATTTGAATTCATAACAAGTTGAAGAATCGAACGTACACCTGTGTGACAGACAAATTTGGGAAAAAGAATAAATTGAAAAAAAATGGAAAATATCGATGAAATTTAATCTAGTTTTTGATTGCTGCTTTGGTAAGGCCAGTATGATAATAGATCACAATATAGCACGAAAGTGCAAGTCTTGTACCCAGACACTGTCAGAACGTGAATTTAGTATTCCATTTTTAAAGATTTTAGAACATCAGTCAAAACCTCTAAATGTATTCAGTATGCAGATTTCTTACATATTTTTATTTTTCTGTTGTTGAAATGTAACTGACCAACACGACTTTCAGGTTATATTGCTTCTGCTTAAAGGGGGCCAATAATTAAACGATAATACACGAATGAGTCCAATGGACTCAGAAATTCTTTTAATGGTATTGTCGAGGTGCAAGTGTTCCACCTAACAGAAGTTCCATTTGAAATTTCCTATTGGAACACATATTTATCTTGGCATGCCAAAATATGCACAGAAATATACAAAGAACACTATATGCATGCGTATCCCAATCTATGTAAATAGTTTTTTAGTATTCATGTTATTCTTTTTATTCACGAAATATATTACATATAAAATATATTTGTGTAAGTAAATAACATATCTAAAAATACGCAATCCATATTAGTCTTCCGTAATTGAAAATTGTCCCATATATTTTGTCTGGCATATATGTCTGCGGTAACAACATCTACTTAACCAACATTGTTCTAACAATCAATTACAAATTTTAAGATTTTAAAAATCCTCTTCCGGTTTATAGTGTCAAATTTCAACTGTCGAAAAGTATCTAATTGGGAACATGTTAAAGACTTATACATGCCGAACATTGGGGTAACTCACTAAGACATCGATGTATAAATATCCCTCGGCAAGAACGGCTCACGGTGGAGTAACTTCCCAGGAATAATCCAATTACCACATTATGTAGATATCGCAAGGTTTGAGGAAACCTGTGTCTTTCGTGCGGAAAATTTCTCATATTCAGCTTCAGCCCAGAGGGAGTTTGGAAGCTTTTCATATTTCCTCGGATATTTCACTCCGCCAATTAATTAAAACCAGACCAAACTTTATTATCACTTGTTAAAAATCGTTCTAATCCAACTTAAAACTTCCGCTTAGACTTGATACCAATTTATTGCAGAGCTTTGTGATTAAGGATAAGTTATATCAAATATTTAGTCCAAATAACTTTATCAATACCCTTATATTAATTGCAATTTACATAGAAATAGCTACATTGCTGTAAAAGTACGAAGCTGACTTAAAATCCATGTACTCGATTCATGATTGGGATATTGGTTCCTATGATGTTTTTATTTATTTATGTTTTTATGTTAAGAATATCTTTTTTTCGATGGTGCATGACATAATTTATAATTTGTTGCAAATCGTCAAAGAGGGTTAGTATTATGATACATAAGTGCTGAAAATGTGTTTCGTAGAAAAAGAAGGAGTAAAAAATCCAGAAATTCCTAAACATTTAAGTAACGACTATTTTTTCACTTTCAATAATAAAAAGCATCAAAGTCAAATTTATTTTGAGATTAATCATGGAATGTCACAAATGATTAATTTTATTTATTTTCTAAAAGCACAATTATAATTTTAAAATTATTTCCTGTGCGGTCGATTAGTTACAATTAACTGGGGGCAGACAAATAATACTAAATTTTAAAAGTTCGTCTGAAAACTTTTGAATTTCGTTCACCTCATAAAACCGGAATTAAAATTCTTATGTCTCCTGCATTTGATTCAAACACTATATTTGCTGCATTAATATCCAATTCAATGCTGTTACCTTTTGATTTCTTTCAATCCCCGTGTGAATAAACGTTCTTGAGACGTTGACTGCCCTCGTGCCTTATCTCTACAATGGCGATGTGAAAGGCTGAGCAATAGAAGAGTTCCCATTCAAAAGCCTGTCTCTTTCTCGAGAGTTTCTATTTTGTTTGACGCCGTAAAATCGGAATTCAGGCGTCTGTAAGAAATGTTGGGCTATTTGACATGCTAATTTTTCATGTATCTGTTTATTGTTATTTTAGAGAGGGAAAGGGGATTAAATCTCTTATAAAGTCTTAAGTGAATTAAATACACCGTGGTTTTCAATACCTTTATAAATATATGTTGAATTATTGTCCTATTTGAATTGCCTAAAATCTAACCAACAATTACGCGTCCCCTTTTAATTGTTATTAAACTAAAGAGTTCTATAAAGATAATCTGTCAATTGGGGACATTGAAAAAGGAGTGAAAATCTTCGAATAATCCGTCCAACCCACCGATAGAAAAAGAGCATTAACCATAGAAGGCTAGGTTTCATATTCTTAAAAAAAAAAACATCTTTTCAATCTTTAAGTTTAATTAAGTGATAAAAATGTTACAAAATATCTTTTCATTTCTACCAACAAAGGTTTCTGTTAGCTTTAAAACATCACCCAAACCTGCATTGTGCAGAGTGTCTTTGTAATCTGAAATGCACAAATTACTGGTAGCTGTTCTGAATTCCTTCTTAGGTATTAAGTGAGGTATATAGAGACTTTCACTTTTAATCTTTTATTTGATATAATGATATTTTCATCTTTTTTTCATGTTAGCCCAACCTTTGACATTGTGTTTGTGAGAATTTGAAATGATTTTACACCTCAGGCGTGCTATATACTATTGACATTGGCTTAATTCTTTTCTCTTTATTCCCATGTTTTCATACATTACAAGTGTTGAAAAGGATGATCCACACACAAGTCACAATCCACTCTCTAAAGTACAACTGACTTCCGTTGTATAAAGTCCGTTAAAAAATCTTATAGTTTGCCATGTATCAGTTTAGATGGATAAGATACATTTTATTTTAATTCGAGTTTGCAAAACTTAGAAAAGACATGCTTTCAAGACATTTTTCTCATAATAAAAACAAAAACTCACAATTAAAAACATTGTTGGTATAAGTTTGAATATAGCTTAAAAGAGAAGCGAAAGATACCAGATGGTCAGTCAAACTTATAGATCGAAAACTAACTGACAATACCATGGCTAAAAATGAAATAGACAAACGATAGTGCAAAAGACATAACATATAGAAAACTAAAGACTAAGCAACAAGAACCCCACCAACAACTGGGGGTTGTCAGTTTATTTTCGATCTATGAGTTAAAATGTCCCTTTTGTATCTTTATCCCCTCTTTTGCAAGTCACCATGGAAACATTATAAGGTAAAAGAAAAAACCTACCGTGATGTCACTGCATAAACAAATATTTCTGGACTAATGTATATTGTCATTTAAGATATTTTTTCTTATTAAAAAGATTAACTGTAACAACTGGTTTGCTTAAAAAAAAAGGCTTCATCTTGTAGACTTTGAAAATAATTTTGCAGTACTTCAAACGTTTTAATACATTGACATGTGAAGAATTATTACTTTTATGAACTAATCAGCTGAATTAATAAAACAAAAATGATATTAATGATATCTGGCATACTGGATTTGTTCCGCTTTCAGGATTTTTTTTATTTTTTATTACTTTATGTTGTCGCACTACATTTGGTATGCTTTCAGGATTTTTATTCTTCAATAAGTTTAATTATTATGATCTGTTTAACAATAAAGAGACACTTTACTTGATGAGTGAGATGCAGATGTTTAGATGTTTTAACATCTTCTATTCTATTATAACACATGATAAATCAAAGATGACCAATGTAACAGATAAATATATATAGTGATGCGTGAATTTGTTCATCTGCTTTCGCGAAGTATATATCTTACAATTTGTTCATCTGCTTCCGCGAAGTATATATCTTACAATTTGTTCATCTGCTTTCGCGAAGTATATATCTTACAATTTGTTCATCTGCTTCCGCGAAGTATATATCTTACAATTTGTTCATCTGCTTTCGCGAAGTATATATCTTACAATTTGTTCATCTGCTTTCGCGAAGTATATATCTTACAATTTGTTCATCTGCTTCCGCGAAGTATATATCTTACAATTTGTTCATCTGCTTCCGCGAAGTATATATCTTACAATTTGTTCATCTGCTTTCGCGAAGTATATATCTTACAATTTGTTCATCTGCTTTCGCGAAGTATATATCTTACAATTTGTTCATCTGCTTTCGCGAAGTATATATCTTACAATTTGTTCATCTGCTTTCGCGAAGTATATATCTTACAATTTGTTCATCTGCTTTCGCGAAGTATATATCTTACAATTTGTTCATCTGCTTTCGCGAAGTATATATCTTACAATTCATTGATCTGCTTTCACGAAGTATATATCTTACAATTCATTGGAAGTAATATGTTCATCAGACAAAAACATTCAATCAAGCATGACCATATAAAAGGGACTTAATTTAATTTTACCAGAATTAAAGAAATTATGTGATGTTTTGGTTTCACTAGCATAATAAAGACAAAGACATACTGGATATTAGATATAGATGTGGTATGAGTGCCAATGAGACAACTCCCCATCATATGGATATTAGATATAGATGTGGTATGAGTGCCTATGAGACAACTCCCCATCATATGGATATTAGATATAGATGTGGTATGAGTGCCTATGAGACAACTCTCCATCATATGGATATTAGATATAGATGTGGTATGGGTGCCTATGAGACAACTCTCCATCATATGGATATTAGATATAGATGTGGTATGAGTGCCAATGAGACAACTCCCCATCATATGGATATTAGATATAGATGTGGTATGAGTGCCAATGAGACAACTCTCCATTAAAGTCACAATTTGTACGTGATATTAGATATAGATGTGGTATGAGCGCCTTTGAGACAACTCCCCATCATATGGCCATTAGATATAGATGTGGTATGAGCGCCTTTGAGACAACTCTCCATCAAAGTCACAATTTGTACGTGATATTAGATATAGATGTGGTATGAGCGCCTATGAGACAACTCTCCATCAAAGTCACAATTTGTACGTGATATTAGATATAGATGTGGTATGAGCGCCTATGAGACAAGTCTCCATCAAAGTCACAATTTGTACGTGATATTAGATATAGATGTGGTATGAGCGCCTATGAGACAAGTCTCCATCAAAGTCACAATTTGTACGTGATATTAGATATAGATGTGGTATGAGTGCCAATGAGACAACTCCCCGTCATATGGATATTAGATATAGATGTGGTATGAGTGCCTATGAGACAACTCCCCACCATATGGATATTAGATATAGATGTGGTATGAGTGCCAATGAGACAACTCCCCACCATATGGATATTAGATATAGATGTGGTGTGAGTGCCTATGAGACAACTCCCCATCAAAGTCACAATTTGTACGTTTCAATGCAAAAAAGCAAATCTCAAGAGTTTATCTTACCTCCTTTACATTTCCAGGAATATGATTGGTTAAAAGCGTCCGCGTGCAAACCGTGTATATTTGATATTAGGTTAAGATAGTCGGTAAGATAAATTCGTTACATAGTGTGCTAGTGACGTAATACGCTCTCACCCCATATGGAATTTACTGACCCCATATATACCGTATTAGGTCACTAGCACACTATGTAACTAATATTATCATAGGCTCTACATTGAGGTCTTTTAAAAGGTCCTTGTAATAAACAACAACATTAAGCAGATACATAACACAAGTTTCATTGGATTATTCGTGTATATGGATATAACAAGTATCCTATACATATTTAGTCGTCTAAATAATGACGACTTCAGTATGTATACTAAAGAAATTTATCCTGTAGAACTTACTTTAAATAAAGCTAATGATAACAATGACCACTGCCCTTTCCTCGATCTTGATATCTATATCATAAACGGGAAGCTTAATACAAAAATTTATGATAAAAGAGATGATTTTTCATTTCCTATTGTTAATTATCCATTTTTAGATGGTGACGTTCCCTTGTCACCATCTTATGGTGTTTATATATCTCAACTTGTACGATTCGCTCGTGTATGTAACAATGTATTAGATTTTAGCGAGAGAAATTTATGTATTACTGAAAAATTATTACACCAGGGTTTTCGATATCACAAACTGGTCAAAACATTTACTAAATTTTATCACCGGTATAAGGAAATAATTCGTAAATATAACTCAACATGCAGACATCTTATACGTTCAGGTATTTCACATCCAAAATTTTATGGAAATATTCTTTATAAAGCACAAAAATGTCAGTATTCTCCTCAGAAACTAACAAAACCTTTAAATAGACTTATTAAAAGGGGATATAGTTACGATACTGTTGTCAGGTCATTAAAGATTGCATATTTTGGCTTTAACATTGATTCACTGATAGGGTCTTTGCATCGGAACTAAACACATTTATTTCTAAAAAAACAGTTGTTGGCATGACACGGGTTATGTTCTTCTCATATATTTTATGATAGTATGATACTAAACCCCTAACGGGAGGGATTGTACCTGATATTCATATGATGAAGACATAATCTTTCAATCAGTTTAATTGAGGTCTGGAGCTGGCATGTCAGTTAACTGCTAGTAGTCTGTTGTTATTTATGTATTATTGTCATTTTATTTATTTTCTTTTGTTACATCTTTTGACATCAGACTCGGACTTCTCTTGAACTGAATTTTAATGTGCGTATTGTTATTCTTTTACTTTTCTACATTGGCTAGAGGTATAGGGGGAGGGTTGAGATCTCATAAACATGTTTAACCCCGCCGCAATTTTGCGCCTGTCCCAAGTCAGGAGCCTCTGGCCTTTGTTAGTCTTGTATGATTTTAAATTTTAGTTTCTTGTGTATAATTCGGAGTTTAGTATGACGTCCATTATCACTGTACTATTATGCATATTTTAGGGGCCAGCTGAAGGACACCTACGGGTGCGGGAATTCTCGCTACATTGAAGACCCATTGGTTGCCTTCGGCTGTTGTTTGCTCTATGGTCGGGTGGTTGTCGCTTTGACATATTCACCATTTCCTTTCTCAATTTTATATGGCCTTTTCAATGTCTCCTTCGTATCAAATTGAAACACAAATATAAACCAGAGATCTCTGCACGGGGTATTATATTGGTTGAAAGTGTGTGATACTGAAAAAGCCATATCAAGATAGTAAATACCTTATTTTATACTAAAACATATTTTTTTCACATGATATGACGTCAAGTAAACTTCTCATTTATATCAGAATTGAAAATTTGTATTTGCACCAGCCGTTTAATAAACGCATTAATTATTTGATGCCAGGACAGTTGTAGCATTATACAGTGGTTGTATAAAGTTATCAAACATACCATTAAATTGAGAATGGATATGGGAAATGTGTCAAAGCGACAACAACCCGACCATAGAGCAGACACCATGTTATAATTTTAGAAAAGTGCAATACGTGCGTATTGTCCCCTAAAACCCATATATAGTAATGGAAGCAAAACAATTCCTTGACCAAATCATGACGAGGCGGAAAAACTTTGAGCAGCTAAACTAAAACAAATTGCATAATCTGATAAAAGGCCTTCTACATCCACCATTCATGTATTTTTTTTAGGTGTCTGTTATGGTTTCGGTTGGATCATTTGTGAGGGCCCTCATGGGGTTTTTGATTATGTGATTACTTGGCCGTTTTTTTAATGATTATTTGATTATTAAGCCAAATATTTCATGATTATTTGATTACCTAGGACTGTATTTTTAGTTTATGATTATTTGATTACTAAAGATAAGCAAATATTTAATGATTATGTGATTATATTGGCAAAAAAATGGTGATTATGTGATTACTAGGAGGGGCCTCATTTGTTATGCCCAATCGTTTGTAGTCCGAATAATTAAATAATTGCCTTTCCATAACATCATTGTTATAAAAATTGATTAGAAGAGTATTGCGTAAACAGTTGTATAAAGTTCGAGATTGCATGTAGTTTTTGTTTTGTGATATCCTGTGGTGTGTGTCGTTGAGGGAATATGTTTTTGTTGTTCTGCGGTTTGCATGTTGTATCAATTATTATATTACTTGTTGGGCGTTTCTCTGCGATGAATGTTCCTGCTTGGTTTTGTGCTGTATTTCTGTCACGTAGTGTTGTCGATTTAGTGAGAAAAAAAATTAATATTGTCATAAAGTGGGAGGTTTGGCCCACATTATTTTCATAAAATGTCCTGCAAAAAGTTAGGAATATGGCAGTTGTTTATATCAAATATAGTTCGGTTCTTTGCATTTTGGCGTTTGATTTTGATGCACTACAGTGTTCTTGTTGTTCCTTTGTTTTTCTCTTATACCTGATGCGTTTCCCTCAGTTAATTTTTTTTACCCGGATCAGTTTTCTCTCCAACAATTTATGAGTATTATACACCGTTATACTACTGTTGCTTTTATTTGGAACAGAAAAGGTTTCGAATGATTTCTCACATTTCATGAACTGAACTGTAAATTAACAGTAAATGAAATTTCCTGTTAGCATAAAATGTATTAATAAAATCATAAATGTACTGACTACTGGACTTGTGTCATTCTTGTGGACTGAACGCCCACATGCAGTGGCATCTACCGAAAATCAGTGGTTGGAAACTGTTCAAATATACAAAGCTGAGGATGGGGTCCGTTGAACGCGCGATTCGTATACATAAGACTTTTCAGTTGCGATAGAATAAAAAAAATGATTGGGAAAAAAATCCATTTAGAATTTGAAAAGCTTTTCAAAGCAAAAATACAAACGAGTAGTGCTAATTATAAATTAGGGTAAGACTCCCTTTTTATATTGCCATTTGATTACAGACTGTCCAATCTAAATTTTTCTCGGAGTTCGGTATTTTTTTATTTTACTTTTTTTCATGCGGTAAACAAACATAACGAATGATTATATTGGCAATAAATTGACAAAAAAGACCAAATACAAGTAAACACAGATTGCAAAGGTGGATCGTTTAATAAAACTTTTTAATATTGGTATAATTATTATGCAAGTGAAAGTTGTAGGTTGCACCAGGTCTTTTGGGTCAACAAAACTTCTGTTATAGGTTTCTTGAATTTATTGGGTTGTTTTCGTCCTGAAATGCAGGATACATTTTCCACTGGATATTAATTAAATTTTAATAATTCAATTATTAGTTGATTGACTATTAAATCCTGGACTTGTTATCAATAGAGAAATTTGTCTCGTTGTCACATCAGACATCACTCGTTCTATTCACAAAATAATGGACAAAACACTTCGTACTTTAAACGTTAAGTAGATATGATTCATACATCTATATAAAATGAAAAGATCTGGTATGACTTCCAATAAGACATATATACAGCTGAAACCAGCGGACGAGGACGAAACCGTTATTGCCATTCAATAATGAACAGCACAGAAACCGAAAAGTAAGCTATGAAAATCCCTGGCTTGATCAATACTAAAAAGAACAACAAATAGCCTGGATTATTATGAAAAACAATGAACGAAAAATCACTAGATTACAGTCTAGGACAGGTGTAGACATGATAATTACACATGTCTGTGATTGTTCTCCTACCCTAACACCATTGGACAGTGGTGTAACAGAAAAAAACATACCAACTAACTGCAAAACATAGTTTTTTTTTGACTCATCAGATCGGTAGTAAGGTGAGATATCTTTGTGGGAAAGTTACTGATTCTGGTTACCTTTTTCCTTCTAAACCTGTTGTTTGTGATGCCGACTCTACCTGACGTGAAATTAATTACAGGTAAAATAATCTAAACACAACTTTCCCATTTCTCATGTTAATTCTACAGGGAAATCTCATCGTAAGAATACAATGCATTTTGTTTGTCTGAATTTCGAATGTTTTTGTTTAATTGTGTACGTGAAGAATATATAATGAGGCTGATAGAGACCTACTAACGGTAATTTCCTCTGTAATTCAATAGTTGCATTAATGTATTCCGTGTTTTATTTGATCTAATTGTTTAAACCATCCAATATAATAGCAGCTTAATCAAAAGTTCAAATATATATCTCTGAATAACTCTTCATTTCACAGATGGCAAGCCAATAATATGATTATCAACTGAAGGATTTAATATAATATGCTTTTTACTGACACAAAGCAGAAACGGAACACAATCTCTACCACAAAAGAGATTCAAAGCGCGTTAATCTCTTAATTAAACACCAACTTACACACATCCGTGTATTTAACGGAAATATCTCAGATGATCAATCCACATGTAAATATTGTTACAAATGAAATGTAACTTCACAATAAAGAGGCTTTGCTATTTCTGTTTTATACCTATTTCAAGCACAAATGACTACGTAATTCAACAGGAGAATTGTAAAACGAAGACGCCAAATACCTTAACTGTGTTTGATTAACATAATGTTGCAAATATATTTTACATAATAAGGATGATAACTACTTGCACGAAATAAACTAAAAGAATACAACACATAAAGTGGACCCACCGGGTGGTGAGACGTAGAATCTGTGACAGGTTAAGAAAAAAAGTATTTAGTCTAGAGCAATATAGTCTTTGCGTAGTAATGTATAATCAAATGCGGACCATCACAAGATTTTTGTACGTTCAGAGAGCATGTTATTCTTTTCACACTGAAGGTTTCAGTTAACGCTTTCATTCCGAACGCATTTGGTTGGTTATAAATAAAGGCAATAATAGAATACCGGTGTTCAAAAGTCATCAATTGATTGAGAGATGGAAACAAATCCGGGTCACAACTAAACCAAGGGAAAAACATTAACTATAAGAGGAAAACAAAGGAACAACAGGAACACCGAATTGCAATAAAAACAAACGCCAACACACATAGAAACGAACTATTTGATAACAACTGCCATATTCCTGACTTGGTAAGGATCATATTAAGAAAACATAAATTGTAGGTTCAACCTAGTTTAATGGAACGCCAAACCCTCCGCTTTATGACAATGCTAAAAATAATTGCTAAAGCCTTACGTGACAGAAATACAGCAAACACAAAAGAGAGAAAATTAATAACAGGGAAATGCACAAACAAATAAAATAAAAGTCAACACAACATGAAAAACTCAGATCAAAATCGAAAAACACTGAAAGCCAAAATCAGATATTTTCTCATGTTTGAACAACTGAAGCAACACATTCTGGATAGTCTTGTTTTCCCTTAGCCATGATGGTGCCATCTTTATGTGATTAGTGATTGTTGGTACATTTCATTCTTTTTATATTGTTTTTAATTGTACAGTCATGTTTAAAAAGTTGACATACTTTCATAAATGTTAATGTTTCTAAAAGTCTCTTGCATCTGTTGGATAAATATTTCGTTTAGTAAGACCATTCTCCACTCTATATAATATAGATGTAGGACTGGTTAAACAAGATGATATTTACATCTAGCTGTTATCACATGATATTTCAATTAAAATTTTATGGATTCAGAAACAAGCACAAATTGTTCTCGTACAATTTAAAAAGACAAAAAAAACTACATTTAATGCAACTGTCATACAAGTTAGGGGTTTAGCAAGTTATAAAACCAAGTTACTGCACCATTTTCTACATACCAAAATGCCTGTACCTAGTCAGGAATATGACAGTTGTTATCCATTCTTTTGGTGTGCCTGAAACTTTTCGTTTTGAATTTTCTTCGGAATTCATTGTTTTTGTGATTTTACTTTTTTTCATACAGGCATACACATAATTTGAAAATGTAAAGCCTTCCTGCAAATATTCATTTTATTCTTAGAAATACAAGTTCATCACCCGAAGATAAATTCAATTTTAAAAAGAAAATAACAAAAGTAGTATGCAGTTAAAAGAAAAGAAAAAAAGAGTAAATGTATGCGTTTATCAACTGTATTCGCCTTCTACCAAACACAAACTGTGATAAACTATGGACTTTTGATTTTCGCTATTTCAAAATGATCTCTTTTGATGATTTTAAAAAGAAAGTTTTGTAAAAAAAAAGTCTTGAACTGAATTTTAATGTGCGTATTGTTATGCGTTTACTTTTCCACATTGGCTAGAGGTATATGAGATCTCATAAACATGTTTAACCCCGCCGCATCTTTGCCCCTGTCCCAAGTCAAGAGCCTCTGGCCTTTGTAAGTCTTGTATTATTTTTGACTTTAGTTTCTTGTGTACAATTTGAATTTATAATGGCGTTCATTATCACTGAACTAGTATATATAGTTATCAAAAGAACCAGGATTATTATTTTATACGCCAGACGCGCGTTTCGTCTACATAAGACTCATCAGTGACGCTCAGATCAAAATAGTTAAAAAGCCAAATCAATACAAAGTTGAAGAGCATTGAGGATCCAAAATTCCAAAAAGTTGTGATATTTGTTTAGGGGCCAGCTGAAGGACGCCTTCGGGTGTGGGAATTTCTCGCTGCATTACAGACCTGTTGGTGACCTTCTGCTGTTGTCTGTTCTATGGTCGGGTTGTTGTCTCTTTGACACATTCCCCATTTCCATTATCAATTTTAGTAAGATCATAATTAATAAACGATTGAAATTTTAGATTGATAATATATATAAAGTAAAAAAAGAAAGAAAAAAAAAAGAAACTTATTCTTCAAAGAATTTATGTGCTTCTTGGGTAGATAACTGATCAAATTGCAAAAAATTCTCCATGAATAAATGTCCTGCTCGTAAAAATGATGAACAATCTGTATGTGACTGTCCCTAATAAAGGCAACATTAGTATAGCGTTGTTCAAAAGTCACAAATCGATTAATCGAAACAAAATCAAAGTCATAGACTAAAACCGATAGATAAACCTCAACCATAAGAGAAAAACAACGGACCAACAGAAAGCCTATAATTCATTGGTTGTCCTTTGTGTCTGTATATCATTATCATATTTGTTTTTTGTTCATTATTTGTACGTAAATTATTTTCTCATTTGATTTGTTTTACATTTATCATTTCTTGGCTCTTAGTAGCTGAATATGTATTATGAGTTTTGCTAATTGTTGAAGGCTGTATCGATACCTGTTGTTGTTAATGACTGTGTAGTTGATTTCTTGTTGAAAGTTGTATACACTATTGCTTGTGATTCGTCCAATTTACAGAACATATGAAGGAACATATTTCATTTTTTTAATCTTTTTTTATTCCTGAAGACGGGTTTTAAATAGGAGGAAACCAATTGAAAAAATTCTTATCTAAACAAAATATATCACGCGCATGACAAATTGCGTGTGCATAAAGGACATCAATTTAGTAACACATGGATAAAACAAGAAAACATAGAAATAAATGTCCCACGTATGTTTTTATTTTAAAAACTGTAATGGTAAATAACATTCAGCATTCATATGCTTTAATGTACAAATATAAGTAATCACTTAAATAGTTGTAGGTGTAATTGCAATGTGCATAAACGAGACGTTTAGTTACACATGAATATATAATGAAATACAAAAAAATATGTCCTACGCATTCAATTATTTTACAAAATATCATGGTAAATAGCACCAAGCATGCATATATTTTAATGTACGTCTATAAGCATTTATTTAGATGATTATTGGTGCAATTGCAGTGTACATATGTCAAAGGTCACCAGGGACGATCGTTTAATTCATCTTAAAAGATGAAAAATGTTTTACCGGAATTTAATTGTGTATTTATGTGAAATAAAAAAGACATGAAAAAGGTGTTACTTTTATCGTTAAGGCAATGCAAGATACATTAAGACAATATGTTTAGCCAGATAAATTATTGGATATATGTTATAAAGAGCATTAAGGTCAAATTTATCTGTGCTACAACCAAAACAGGGATTTCAATTTGCCAATCAAATATGTTTAAAGCTTACCAATCAAGACTTCGGAACTAACACGATTTATAACCTACTTTTCGTAAATCCTTCGTTTATAGATTTAGAAATTATTACAAAACGAAGGTTCAAACTCCCTTAGGACAAGATGGCTTTATGCTATAATTGTTTGTCCCTTTTCGGTCACGTTAGTCCTCATGTATTATGTATTTAGGTATTTGTACATCCAATAGGTAAAAACATTCTGTGCTTTCAATTCTTGGGGTTTTATCGTTCCGGATGACGATAAATAATTCAAAGCTCTTTAAACTGCATAGCAATCATTATTTCCTCTTTACAGATGCATGTCAACAATAAAAGAAAACATTCTATAACTTTTTATTTACTATTTTAAGGAATATCAAACGCATTACCAAGTCAAAAACATGACATGCGCAGTTGGTTTCCTTCGGTTGATGTGTATGAGCTGTTGATTTTGGCATTTGATAAAGATCTTTCCGTTTTGAATTTTTCTTGGAATTCTCTTTCAAAATAGAAAAGAAACTTACTACAAAACATGTAAAGACTAATTCAAGTGATCTGTTGAACTGGTGGGGAAAAAAACATTTTGCAATTGGAATACTTGTGAACACACAAAATGTTTAATTTAAAAAACAATGGAACTGAATATATATAATTATTAAACAGCATCCTTGAATATACTTAAATGTATATTTCTGACAATCACATATGAAAATCATATCATATAAATTTATATTATTTTGATATATATATATGTTAATATATCATATTATTCCTTTATATTATAATCAGATTTAAACAAATGCAGTGGTACAAAAGAATAACGGTTAACTGATGTCAAGTTTTGCATGGATATCCGTATGTATCTGTCGTCATTACAGTAGTATTTTTTAAAACTTTGAAATATAAACTTATAACACGATACACCAATGTAACAGTTTGTAAACAAATATTCTTTTCCGTTTTGAAAAAAAAATTTCAAACACTCAAAACAACAAGGATCATTCACATTTTGATTGTCTTTGTCGTCTTTGCACAACGTTTTTTTTTGTAAATCACGGTTTTAAATACTTTCCAACTTTATATTATATTTGATTTGGCTTTTCAACTTGATTCCAGAGCTAAGGATTAGTCTAATGTAGACAAAACTGCCGTCTTACATGCTAAATATTAGGCATGACATTTTTTTTACCCGCTCAACAGTCACTCCATTGATTGTTTACCATATGAGGTCAATTATTTGTCATATCTGACAGAAAAAATGTATTCAAGTGTATCTGTCCTTTCTTTATTGGTTTAGTTATTTGTTCTCGGGGTAGTCCTGACAAGTAGCTCAGCTAATATTATCTTGTAGTACGCACTAAGTTAAGCAAAGCAATAGTATGATGTATAATGTACTAAGTTAAGCAATAGCATTCAGCAACCAAAACTTTTGATAGCTTATACAATTACCAATTACAATAAACAAAGAACTTCTCACTTAATAGGAGACTTACAAAGTAATAAAGGATTATGAAAAGATCTCCTTATGCATTAATTGTGTTCGAAAATTTTATAATTTAAAACACCCCATCAATATTATAATCTTTTTTTTTCATAAAATAGAATATAAATACGTGTACTTCATAAGGGTGAAGTGTTCTTGACAAACGATATGCTGTTTAATATTGATTCTTCTCCTAGACAAATAATTAAAAAGGTCGCTGTTTAGATGACAACTTTGACTTTTTTCATTCACTTATTATTGTTTAAATGAGAAACTATTTATTTTTCTGATTGTTGTCAACCCAATTACGCGTTTTCAATTACGCTCACAAATTAGTGAAATAAATTGCATAAAATGCCATCAATGGTACCAAACATATTCATTTCCTGGTCAAGAAAGTCGACGAAATGTAATAAATTCCCATAGTTATGTAGCAATTTATTTGTTTTATGATGGTTAATGTTGTTCGCTTAAGAAAACAAATTTCCACACAATTGAAATAAAGATTTACGACTACTTGAGAAGCTATTCGAACGCTACTAAGGGATCGAAATTTTGTAGAAATTGCTGTACAGTTGTGTCGCTGATACCTATTAACCATGTTAATTTCATGTGCTGCGATATTTTACAGTCTGTAAATTGGAAGATGGTATGATTTACGTCCCGCGGAAGTTCACGGCTCTTTATTAAAAAGAAGAAAAGATATTACAGAAAAATCTCTACGATTAAAACAGTTATTGATTAATCGAGGTTTAAATGATCTTTACTCAAGAGAATGATCTCTTAATGTGTAAAACACTCAAATGACCAGAGGAGATTAAGTCTTTGTATATAACATCACGTTGGGTAACCTATTAAAAGATGAATGGTCATGAAACGTTTCACGACTAACCTTTTGCGGAATAATTTGGAAATTTTACAAATACGAAATAATTGCCTGAAGAAAATTTCTCTGTGAGCCTGAAGATGAAATAAGCACTGAAGCGTAGAAAAGACGTGCGGATGTGATGTCGTATAGTATCAATGAGTTTTCATTACATCCCAAATTTCACGTCTTATTGGGCAAGATACCGAAATTAAATCGTTCCTCACCAGGCGGAAAATTTCTCTCCCGGCTTCTACAAGATGTAAAGCTAATTTTTCACAATTTCATGCAATTGAATTTGGAGAGGGTAATCAGCCCTGTTCGGATGGTAAATTTGTTCTGATGAAGCTTAATGTTGTCTATTTGAAATGCAGATGACTCAAATATCATCTACCAGCCTACTAGTGATCACTAGTATCTATTGAAAACGATGTTTCAAAACTATTGAACGCTGGTTTATAATGTTTCATCATTCATGTTGACATCAAACAAAAAACGTTTTATTCTAAAAGCAAATTTAGACAAACTAGTATTTCAACTGAAGAATAGCATAGATCTTATAGCTAAATAAATACACATGTATATAAGTGTGGGTTTTTTTTTGCAGATCTTAATGACATAAACTGTGCTTTTTAAATGTATGTATGTGACATGCAATGAAGTATGTATTAATGTGTTTCTATTCCAATGTAGTATAGAATCCTGCATGACAACGAAAAAGTACCATTTACCACAAGGTGAGAATCATAATTTAATCCACCATTTTCTACATTTGAAAATACCTGTACCAAGTCAGGAGTTTGACAGTTGTTGTCCATTCGTTTGATGTGTTTTATCATTGGATTTTGCCATTTGATAAGGGACTTTCCGCTTTGAATTTTCCTCAGAGTTCAGTATTTTTGTGATTTTACTCTTTACCATTTTAACCTCAGAAAGAAAACTTTTTACACAAGTTTGACAGTCTTCCTGGATGTGGTATTTAAGATTTGTGTCTATCAGATTAGCTTAACCACCACAGGAAATGAGCTGATACCACCAGCAGTGACTAGTGTTTGTGATGGAAATTGCCCCGAAGAATCATTTACAACTCTTTGAATATATAAATGTTAAAATTTTGTAACATTCTCTTTTGAAGAGTTAGTTTCAATGCATTGTGTGATAATTTATTCTTTGAAGTTCCACACTATCGGTAAATTGGCTCTGTAAAACGGTCTCAGGGCGTGTTTAATTCTTCAGAAAGAATTTATTCAAAGAAGATTGTCATATCAATCAAACAGAAAAAAGCATTGTTATTATACCATATTGAATAAGTCTTTGTACAAAATATATGTTCCTTTGCTTTTTATTAAACATGATCATGCAGGAAATTTAATAAACAATTTTAATATACGTGATTAGTTCTTTGCTACAAAACCCATACTCTGTGTGAACGGAGTTCTTTAAGTGTAATTGAAATATTGGTACTTTAGATGTATATATCACATGCGATTTCCTTGTAAAACGTTCTTGTGATTTTGAATGCATTGTTGATGAATGCAATAAATTGATATTTATTCAAATTTTTATTTCAATGGATATTATGAAACTATTTTCTAAGATATGGTAGATAAATATAGACTCAAGTGAAGGCATAAGATATTACCCGGTTTATCTTGTGCTTTGGGTGAATATTGCGGAATAACAAAAAAGGAGAAAATAAGAACACTGCATCATTGGGACAGTTGGAATAACCTTTGTCCAAAATATTTGGTATATCACTACGGAAATTTCATTCTATGGAGTGTATTGGCTTAGCGTTAATAAATCTCTAGCAGCTACATATATCAGGTAGCATTTCATAAAATTGTTTTATATTTTATAAATCTTTTGAATAATATTTCTGCATTTTTAATTTGTCAGCTAGCACCCGCTCAACCAATCAAAACTCAGTGTTAGACTAATTTGAGCACGATAATTCAAAAATTCAAATTTCTCTTAATGAATGTTCGGTACTAATTGATTAATCCCAATACTTTCTAAATTTTTCAATATATAAATTGTATAACTTTTTATAAAAGAAACTTAGTTTTCAACTCCTCCAGTCAACAACGTTGACCATGGATAATTTTGGCTTGTAATATTTTTCTGTAGTTTAAGTCAGATAGTTTTTGAACTGTTTCAATTCTTATGTACCCTTTGCATTCTTATATTTGAATTTCGGAATGTATTGAGGTCAACTTTTCGTAAATTTTGAATCATCTGATGTTTCCTTCGTCTCATGAGTTTAGACAAATCAGTTTCAAATGATAAACTGTGTGATAATGGTACTTTACTATAACTACATCAAAACACGTGAAAATGGTACTATAATATAACTACACCCAAACACGAAAGTGTAATTATCGATGGTTTTGTGTTCAATGCATCTTCAGTATATATATAAGCTTCCAGTGTTTTACTGTGATTATGGATAATTTATAAAATTGGGTTTGACGATGTTTATTTTTTTTTTTATTTTTTTTTTTAACTACATAATGTTTATTCTTAAGTTAATTCATTTTTTTCAAAATAAGAAATAATTCATATAACATTAATTCAAAAAATTATATAATAGAAGGACACATCAGGCTGTTGATATGATTTATAAGAATATATAATATGGTGTTTGAAGCAATTGCCGACAATATTTAGAAGACTACAAACAGTTTTAAGTCCATATGTACCTGGTTTATTGTATTCTATATGAATATTTAAGGCGTTTTTTTTTTTCTCAGTGTTACTAAATTGATATTAATAGAAAATTCAAAGCTGATCAAAAATTACGTAACTATTTGAATGGTTTATATATAAGTTCAAGGCTTGGTTCTACTTTCATAAAGATAAGTATTTCAAGTTCAAGAAATTGTTTTCCCCGTAAAATATAAACATGTTTTCGTTAATACTTTGGACACAATGAATACTACCCAAATCATTATACCTATATTATTATGGATGGACGTCTGGTCAAAAATAGATCAGTTTTTGTTTTCGAAATGCGATATTTCGTCTGGTCTGAAGAATAAACAACATCATTTATAAGTTTCTTTTTTATCATTGTCACCTTTATATAAAGAAGTTCACCCAAAGACTATTGTTTCAAGTTGTGTCATCATGCATCACTTTCCATCTAATTGATCTGAATATGTATGAAACAATTTCCACTGAACTTTAATTCAATCAATTTATCAATATTTTCTTTAAATTGTAAATTATCTTGTATTCTCGTCGATCATAGAAATCAGAACGGTCGCCAGCTAAAGTAACCAAACCACTTCCATCGTTTTTATTAAATAATTTTTTTTATTACTATTATTACTATTCATATTATTATACTATAATAATAATACCATTAAAAAAATTCAAAACTATGCATAAGAAAAAAAAAATCAGCACAGAGTTACTTTGGTACACTCAAACATAATAAGGAAAATCATATGCAGGTATGTAATTTGAACGAACAAACTAGAGTCATAAAGAAACATGTTGCAGTCTTCATTAAATTCCAAGTCATTATTGTATTGAGGTGCGACAGTTGTAAAAAAATATTCGTTGATATTTCATATTATTCGGTTAGGGTTTAATGCTAACAATTTGATACAAAATAGAAACAAATTATGGATCAAATTTACATTTACAATGTAACATTATGTATATACATGTCTTTGAAGGACGAATAAAGTGAATTCTGGTGTATGTAAATATTTATTTCAGATTGTCTTAAATGTATATTAAACACGAACTAATCCAAAATCTTCTGAGCACGTCTGCAGCACATACCAGCTTACACCAATTCTGAAAAAAAGAATAAAGGATTTTAAATGAGATTTTCTTAAGATATTGTACAGGAAGTTCTCGATGGGAATTTAGCATCACTTTTAAATGTTTAAACATAAGCTTTAAGGTTGTGGCCTTATTAAAAATACATACAAAATGTAAAATGAACACCATATGTGTTGTACAAACGTATTAGTCTAATCTACTGTTATTTACAAACATTTTTAGAATTTCTATACCACCCACATCTATCATATCACCTCAGTAAGTGTTTTACCCAATACATTAAAAACAACAAATGTGTGAACATATATGGTTTACATCTGATTTTGTTTTTACATGCATAACAATCTATTATATATTAAATAAATGTAAGTAAAGATTCGTAGAAACTTATGAAGTCAAATGTCGAAACACTTGGAACTTCACGTTTAAAAAGATGAACTTGATAAATATTTACAATATTTTGTATATTGAAGTTTGTAATATAAAAGTAAAAAGCCAACTATTTCTATGAAGACCTGTAATTAAAATAATCTACAAAAAAAAACTGATAATTATTTGCATACATTTGATTATACTATTGGAACATATGATGGGAATAAACAATTTAACACTCCCCCTTTTCCAGTATGTAGTTGGTTAGTATTACTTTGTTCTAATTATTTGTCTTATTTTCTTATTAAGCGTCTGAAAACCTCCATCAGATCTCAACTTTATATGAAATTTTATGTTCCCTAATACTTGGTATACATATATATATATATATATATATATATATACCTACGTTTCCCTTATTTTCCTAAAACTTTATAAACAAAACATGATCCTGACTTTGACAGTTATCATTTAATAAAGGATGTAAATAATATATAAATTACAATATCATAAACACTTCAATATTCAATATTAGTTTGTATTCTGTTTTCTTATAGAATTGACTACTTTACATGGAATTTATATATAAATCATAAATATATTCAACATCCTTCAATATCAAAATTCGGCAAAAAAGAAAAAAAAAGAAAAGAAAAACAATCAAAAAATAAACATGACAGTATGTAAAAGCATAGCAACATCGATTTATCTTAAGTATGAATGAATGTTTCCAAAAAGTCCTATTTTAATGATGACAATGATTATCATAACAAAAGCACGAGAGAGCAATTTACAATTCATTCGAGTAAAAGTAAGTCTCATTAGCCTACATCTTTAGTAAGATTTCATCTGCTGTTTTGTAAATATAGTAATATAAGACAAAATATTCATAAGACGCACAACAAAGCCTAAATTCCTTCCTTGAAAAGCAAACAAAAACTGTGTTAGTTTCACGAGGAATAACTAAGCATCTTGACGTACAATTACTTTAAAAGGTTAATCAAGGTTATGATCATTTTATTGGTGTCCATGAAAACAAATTGAAAAGCATACTCCAAGCCCTATTAGTAATTAAAATGAACTAACATTAGGCCCACTGAAGCTTACAAAATTCATTTCAAGGTAAAATTGCATAAGAATAGAGTTATCCCTATTTTTATACGAGACCAGCACTGTATAAATTCCCCAGTATCATGTAAATCTGTTTAGAAATTCTATCTCCTGATTGAATGTTCATTAGGATGAACAAACAACTATAAATCATTTTACTAACTAGCATTTTTATAGTTATTTGACATGAGTTAAATTTGGTATGATTATGTTTATCTTAAGTTGGATTTTAAGGCTTGTCAAAGGCTAGCCAGAAATTGAAATCCTCCTTTTTAAAACTCATAAAGATCTTGGTTAAAAAAGTTAATAAACACGTTTTAGTGCACAGAGTTCTGCAAATGAATAGGTTTATAATGTGTTGATACAATAAAGTTGCCTTACAATAGGAAGATATGTTACGGTACGAAATGGAATATAGTTGAATCTACAAATTGGAATTCAGTATTATTCAGAATCCTCCTAGAACAAATATTTAACCCAATATAAACTCGAAAAAATGGTTTATACTTTATCTATCAACTCAAACAAACAGAATTCTGGTATATACTTTTAGGACTCCAATACAAATTAGAAGTTTTATATCTACTAGAAAATGCATGTACCAAGTCAGGAATATGACAGTTGTTATCCATTCGTTTGGTGTGTTTGAACTTTTGATTTTGCCATTTGATTTGGGACTTTCCTTTTTGAATTTTCCTCGGAGTTCAGTATTTTTGTGTTTTTACTTTCTACTAGAAGATTCTGGATTGCACTAGATTTTTAGTAGATCCAGGATGTTGCTTAATACTTTCGTTAGTACGGTTCTGGATTGTACTGGATTTATATCTTTATATTTTACTTTTTACTAATGTTCTTGATAGAGAATAAATTGCAACTATTAATGTTTTGATATATTGACAAACAGCAGGCTAAATATGTAATGCTTCTTAAATTTTTTTATAATGGTTCATTTATAAAATATTTTGTTCCTGGCATATTGAAGAGTTAACTGTTTTGGCATCAACATGAACATAATATTTTACTGCATTTTTTTTTAACAGTTGCAAACATAAACGAACTGACAACCAGAACTGAAGTCTCTTGTTTTCTATCAAATGCTTCAATATGTATAATTTCAAAAGCAATATATCAATGGGACTGGGTTCAGGGAAAGAGATTGAGTGTACATAAACAAGATTCCTGACAATTGAATCATTAATCAATTTGAATTCAGGAATTCACATGGTTGCAAAACTGTTATAATTTTCTTTAAAAGGGATGTTTTGAAACAAGCTAAAATGTCATTTTCGTCAAAAGTAGTATAATTTACTAACTTCTTTCAAATGTTTCAACATCCGAGATGCTAAACAACACTTCAAAATTGCAAATAATAGAACTTTGTATCTCTATAGTATTTTAGAATAATTAAGAGTTAAAAATAAAATGAGCACTTTCGTGATTTTGGCACTTGTGTCTTAATGCATATAAGTGGTGAATTGTAACACAAAAAGTAAGGACAATTTCCCTTGTATATGTATGTGTTGCACCTACGATGCCAAAAGCATAAGGTTTGTTATATGTAATGGAATTCAATAATGAAGAATATTTATGATTTGATTTTAAAATATCAACAGTTTAACATTTGACATTAGAATCAAGTTTATTGCATTATGACCTAAATCAAATTATTTCAATTATTGTTTTTTTATGTAATCGTCAGGTACAATATAGGATCCTCATAGTATGGTTCTGGGTATTCCAATAACTTATAAAGAATTTATTTGAATTCTGCTTTGTACTGGATTTTAATTAGAAGACATCAGAATTCTAATTTCTCCAAGTAGATATTGCAATTCCAATTGGTACTAGGACAATTCTGGTTTCTACTGAATTCCAAATGGTATTGTAATATTTAGCTAGCAATATATCCTTGTTCAATCCACCATTTTCTACATATTAAAATGCATGTACCAAGTCAGGAATACGACAGTTGTGTTCCATTCGTTCGATGTGCTTGAGCTTTAGTTTTTGACATTTGAAAAAGGATTTTTTTTTTTTCCTTGGAGTTAGGTATTGTTGAGTTTTTTTCTCATTTTTTCAAGGAATTATTAACCCGCTTAAACAGGAAGATGGCTGTGTTCTATTTCTTTGCCTTTGGTTGATAGTGTCTAGCACTTGTTTTTGATCAGTTTTTATTGACTCTCTTCCTTATTGAATTTGACTCGGAATTCGGTATTTTTATCATACTTTTTTTTTTTTATTATAATCAGATCTGCGATGAAGATATTGTCGAGAGAAAGAAATTTCATTTTTAATATGAAATTTACAAATTTGAAATATAAATGAAGATTGATCAAACAATTGCGTTTGGATATTCAAGAGTTTCATAAGTCAACAAAATAGTAAACACACTCAAAACGAAAAGGAAAATATTATATGAAAGTTCAAATACGAATGAAGTGTACCTTGAGTGCCTTGAAAAGATTTCGGTTTTCAATAAGCTCTGAAATTTCAGACAGGAAACCCCTCTCCTTATAAGTAAAAATATATTTTTTAAGATAAGTTGTTTCATTCTTACATAGATTACTTGAGGATGAAATACTTTTTTTGAATGAGGAACAATTATGTAAAAGAGCAGACATTGTAAAAAAAAACTAATATCACAAAAGGACTGAACTCCGATGAAAATTTAGAAAGGAAATCCCGAATGAAATGGAAAAATCAAAAGTCCAAACACATAAAACGAATGGATGACAACTGTCATATTCCTGACTTGATACAGGCACAAGTTTGGAAATAGCAACAATTTTTGTTTTCTCCAGAAACAGAAACGATTAGGAAGAATGAACATTCGAAAAACATATAAAAAAAAACTTTGTTTACCAAATGTTTTTCTTTCGATAATCCATATAAATAATATATCTTAAACTAGTATGTCATTTCAGTACAACATCATTACGACTATAGCTGTTTCCTTAGAGATTGCAATAGTCAATTTTGTCCAAGAATTTCAAGCCAGAAGGATTCAAAATTCAGCTATAATAAATGAGGTCAAATCGAATCATGTAACCGATTATTAGCTTTTTTAAAGATCGACTTTTCATCTGAAATGAGATACAATTAATAATAATCAAGCAAACAACAACAACAAACACAGGAAGATTAACAATAGTCAGTTTGCATGTTTTATAAAATTTAAACTGGTTTCAACTTCGAAATTGATTTGCCTTTCAATATTTTGTTTTAGCACCACTAATAAGTGTGCTGTATTTGATACGCGCGTCTGGCATATGATATAATATATTTGAAGAGTTGCAACATATTGGTCGATGAAATTGCTGGTACAACTCATGGAGTGAACAATGCATCATGGATACGGATCTTTTCTGTTGATTTATGTTGTTGAAAGATTAAAATTAATCAAAACGTAGGTGTATCTACCCCCAAACAGAGATGGCGTTATACAAAATTGACCAAACAAAACAACTTTAACCTGAAGAGGGACGAACAGACGAACGGACGGACGAACGGACCCACAGACCAGAAAACATAATGCCCCTCTACTATCGTAGGTGGTGCATAAAAACAAGGCTATAATCTCAATGTTTCTATTTGAAAAAAAACTTTATACCGAATGAAGACAAATATTGAATTTTTTTTTTTTTACATCAGATCCGGAGAGTGTATGGATGTCATATTTAATTGAAGGGTTTTGGACAGCAACCAGAAAACATCATTTGTTTTGGCGTAAATTTAGAGCAGTGAATTACAGGACTGAAACCACAAGATACCAAAATGTAAAAAATTGTAAGATACATACATTTCTCTTTAACTCAAATTCTCAATTGTTTTCCGTTCGTTTAATGTGTTTGAGCTTTTGATTTTGCTATTTCAAAAGGGACTTTCAGTTTTGAATTTTCGTTGGAGTTCATATCTTTTTTCTTTATTTTTTTTCTTAAACTACAAAAAGCTGAATAGTTTGACCTTCCAAGTGTTATATATGTTTCTCGATATTTTTGTATTATTGTTTTCTCGATTGTACAAGTCATTTTTGATGATTGACCGTTAATTGATTCTTAGAAATAAGAACAGTTGATACTTCTGATAAACTTGATATCAATTTCAAACAACTATGATCAACTATTCATTTTTCTACATGTTTAGATAATTTTGAGGATGCTGATTTTTTATTTTGTATCTGTCTCATTAATGTATACCAAACATTTAATTTAAATAACCTTATATGACAGCTGTTATTAATGTTTCTTTTGTTTTAATTGTCAACTTTAATTGGACCTAAGTTAATAAAGCTATTATAGAATAAAACTAGAGGTAGCATAATTAAGTTGTTATATATTGTTGCATTGTTAGATGTTTACAATTCGACATAACACTAACTTAATCAGAATCACAAATAGAAATCAAATTATATTCAAATTTCGTGGAAACTCTTAAATTCAAAACAAATTAAAAATAAGGCCAAACATGAGTAAAGCATACAGATATTCATCAACAATTACAAAACAACGTGAGACAATGATATCAAAAAAATATCACAGCAGTAGTAAAAATACAAAAAATGAAAATGAAAAATAAAATGGCACTTTCTAACTTCGTGCGTCCGAAATCTTCTTCTTGATTTGCAGACATCAAGCAAACAAATAATCAAAATCATAAAATGTTTTTAAGAACTTAATTATAGATATTAGGTTTATAATTTTGTCCGCGAAAAAATAATCCAGTGGCGCTATAATTAAAACAATTGGAAGGCCAAATAAAATACGAAATTGGAAAACCATAAAAACCAAAAGTTTCGAAAAGTCGTATCAAATATGATTGAGACAATCTATTCCCTGGTATATGAGTACTAATAAGAAGGCTAAGAGCTTTGTGGTCTAAAATAAATCCATTGGTATCAGCATAAAAATGTTATATATAGTATTTTTGTAAGTCTTTCCGTGGTGCATTCTTCAAAATGATTATTATAAAGATAAGGGGGACAATATACTATCCGTGCATTTATTTTTAAAATATGTGGTCAGAATCGTTTGCAGTATTTCTGACGCTTTGCAATGATTAAAGAGTAAAATCAGATATGAAACCAATTTTTGGCAACATGGTAAGTTGAAACAAACGCTAGTGCATTACTTCTCAACGAAACACATGAATCATGGAAATAAAAGAAAAGGGTCATTATTCTTCTTGCAATATTTTGCAATTAAAAGGAAGATAGTATTATTATGATACATAAACTAAAAATAATTAAAAAGTGGCAAAAATTAAATTTTATTTTGAAACAAAGTAATTCAACCAATCTTGTAAATATTTCATAAATTTTTATGATTTTATAAATACTTCTTTTATTTTATGTTCACCAAAAAAACAAAGCAACCTTTGATTTGTCGAAGAAATATAAAGAAGTATTCATAAACAATTACATTTTGTACATTTATGTTAGGGATCGTAATTCAAATCATGAATAATTTAATAAATACATTGTACTATAAAATATAACAAAACATAAGAACAATGGCATTTTTATTAATTTCCTGAAAGTGTTTGATAAAATCTATTTTTTTTGGTATTACATTTATTTATTTTTCTTAATGTAGAAGTCACAGTGGTTTACCAATTAAACTCGTAAATAAGTTTGAAATATACGAGTTGGAAAACTTGGTGAAACGAATGAACTCCAAAAGAAGCAAGACGTACTAAACACTTCTTTATTTCTATACAAACATTTAACATATATACAACAAATGTAAGATTTTAACGACCTTGCCTGGCTATACAGCCTTTGCACGGTCGGTATTAACAAATATGGTTAATTACTGCTTATTTTCATGATGAAGATAAATTGCAAAGATAATGCATGAGCATCATGTTCGCAAACATAATGAAAATTCAAAGGCGAACAGCTTTTTCTGATTCCTAACATATTGAAATTAATGGTAATAGTAAAGAATATCCCTGGTGTTTTCAGTCGCCACTCAGTGAAACGTTACTTCTCATCAGGAGGCCATGGAAATCGTCAGGGGCGACTACTCACTGGATATAATCATGCAAACGAAATCATTAGTGAACATACAAGTGTAGTGTCAGAAAGGAAATAACTTCCCAAGAATAAATGTAAACATATATAAAAAAAAATGCGTTTGTTTCCCTGTTTTTCGATGAGGTTTTAAGACAGTTTTGACATCATGGGTTCATAAAAGACTTTAAATGATGCTTTTAACTAAAATTTTAAATAAGAAAACTTATTGGAAAATCTAAATCAGATCACCTATTTACATTGATATAATAGTGTCGGAGTCGCGTTTCTATTTAGCAGTACTTGTGTTCAAATTTAAAGCAATCTTATTAAGTAATCATTAATTATAAAGTGTAATAAAAAAATGAACAAATATGAATGAATGGAAACAGAAACCAATATGTGCCTTTCGGATTTTCTTATGTTTTGTGTGAGTGTTTGTATGTGTGGGTGTTTGTGTGTGTGGGTGTTTGTGTGTGTTGGTATGTGTTCATCGTTTAAAATCGCACAGTTGCCGTCGGTAATGATGTTTGCTTGCTTGGATTTTAGTTGTAAAACAATTGTCTCATCTGCACATAAAAAAATGCTTCAGAGATTTTATTAAAAGACAATTATCAACAAAACATTATGAATTTCTTTAATGTTTCACTATCAAACTTTTAATAAGAGCTAACAATCTTAACTTGATATGTAATGTGTTTGTTTTGTCTTTTGTTTTAGGGTGTGGGGTGCTTTTTTTGCTTTTTTTTTTTAAATCTTGTTAGTATTTTTATTTGTTATGATTCTTTATTTTTGAGATAGAAAGGGTTGGTAGTAAATGTTGCAAATGTTTCTTTTTTAAGAAGGGGGAGGTTTGAACAATTGTATTAAAATATTTTTATCTTATTATGTTCGACAAAAAAAAATGTTCACATGAAATGAAATCTCCCAAAAGTATGATACTGGCAAAAATAAATCAAGTGAGATTGCTTAAAACTTTTTTTTTCAAGAAATAAGCAATTAATTGAATAACGTCAATGCCATCACTTTGGTGAGTTTATTTTCGATTTATGAGTTTGATAGTCCCTCTGGTATCTTTCGTCCCTCTGGTATCTTTCGTCCCTCTTGTATCTTTCGTCCCTCTTTGGTAATTTATACATAAGTGAGGCAAATCAACACATTGGAAAATTATTATTGTTACGCAAACAGGTACATGTTTGGCAACTCCGACGCAAAGATATTTGATGTGAACTATGCGACGTCCAAATCGTCAACTCAAAGAAAAAAGTAACCACCATTCCATTTATTAGTTTTGTAGTATTTTGCTCTCCGAATTGGTTTCTATCTTTCCGCTTAAAGGTTATCCAATAAAACGTGAAATGGGCACTATAAACGGTGGCATACGTGTATTCATTTACTAAAATTAACGTTTTACTGCAATCATAGAGGGGTGGGTGGTTTCATCGCGGATGAAAAATCGTGGATCAAATCTTTCACTTCATACAAGTCAACACAAGTTATTGAAAAAAGTAAAATCACAAAAATACTGAACTTAGAGGAAGATCAATTGGGAAAGTCCATAATCACATGGCAAAATCAAATAACAAAACGCATCAAAAACGAATGGACAAAAACTGTCATATTCCTGACTTGGTACAGGCATTTTCAAATGTAGAAAATGGTGAATCGATACATACAAAATTGTTTTCACAAACCAGACTGTTTTGCAAATTTTCAAATGCAGCAAAGATCTACACTTATCTTAAATCAGCAAAATAGAACAAAAGATAGAAAACAAAAATGATCCATGTTACTTTAGAATTTGCAGTAATGATAATAAAATCAAAACACACTTCGCTGTAAAGTCAATATTTTACAAAACAACGGTTAATTGAAATCATTCGAAAAAACAACAATATAATAGCGGTCAAATAGAACATCTTTCGAAGATACACAAAGCTAGAGTCAGATCCAAGACTACGCGAGTTTTTTGTTTTGTCTAATGAATTATATAGTTTCCATGTCCAACGATTAAAAAAATAATATTTTGAATTGCCCCAGCCCTCATAAAATGATGAATAACATTTGACAATAATATTTTGTAACAATAGCAGGGTTTTGAGCAAGTTCCTTCACCGTATAATTCGTAAATTATGTGTCCCTTTATGAACTTAATTTGTATTTTTTTATTACGACCTATAGTAAATCTTATAAAATATTTTTTGTTATCGTAATTTGTAGAAATTTGACGGCTGAATTCCTCTTTTCTATTTTAAAACTGCCTGATGATAAAAAAAAAGTTGATAGGGTACTTCAAACCTTG
This sequence comes from Mytilus galloprovincialis, assembly GCF_965363235.1. Classification (NCBI taxonomy): domain Eukaryota; kingdom Metazoa; phylum Mollusca; class Bivalvia; order Mytilida; family Mytilidae; genus Mytilus; species Mytilus galloprovincialis. Next base: position 1,778,909 of record NC_134844.1, read on the forward strand.
TTGACTCATAATAGCTTTTATATTTTAACAGGACAGGGTTGAATATTTATACGTATGTAGAAGTCAGTAAAATGTAAAACCGTCCGAATAAACACTATATATTTAAATGATAATTTGTACAATATTTGAGCCGATTGAATGACCATCCTTCGCTAGTAAATTAATTTTCTTCAACTGTAAGTTACACATTAACATCATAATAAATATAAGAAGTGTAACTATATATATCGTTATTAGAAAATAGATTTTTAGTTTTATACAAGACATGGACCATAATTACTGACAACAATTGAATATCGATTACTGTTTGCATTACGTCCAGTGACAAATATATCATAAATATTACATTAATAATTAATATAATAAACAATCTAAAAGGTCCCCTTGGAAAAAATTACCAACATTTTGGAAATCATGATTACTGTTAATCTAAAAAAAAATATATAAATATGTTTTTATCAATGGGTCGCAACAATTGTAACTGGCTTTTATAATGTAAGTATTAGTTTTCCTTCATTAAATTTTTGCAATAACCTTAATTAGATTTTGCAATTTTGCTAGTTCGATTATTCGCCCGCATTAATTTCTAAATTTACGGTACCGGCAGGTATTTGAATTTCAAATGCATTATTTAAGTATGTAAGTTAGTAAGATATTTACTCAAATATAATTTTTAAAACATAAACAAACAATAACATCTGAAGAAAAAATAATTATAAATGCTGAAAATGATGTGACACTTGACATATTTTTTCAAAATGTTTATTCAGGAGCCATAAAAAATATGTAAAACTAAATGAAGAATGTATTTGTTCTATATTGTGACATTAATACTGACAGTGTTATATCATATTAAGAATATAATTCAATAAATACCTCTATAAAAACGAATGTGTGAATCTTCAAGTTTCAAATAAAATATTACAGATATTTATATAAAACTGTCTCATTTATTTTCCTTTGTTGTAAAGCTGGAATAAAAACATGGATTGCCACAACCATAATCCAATTGTAACCATGTGTTGGTGGTTTATCAAATAATTAATTTAACCTTGTTGACACTTATTTCTCAAAGAGATGCACTAATTCTTAATCTGTTTTTCTTGACGGGAAATTAAAAACTCTTAGATTATATAGATCCGCTTAAAAAAATCAAAATACCACCAAAAAAAAAAAAACGGGCAAAAATAAATCTTTTTCAAGAAATACATATTTACCATATGTATAATGGTCAAATATGATATCTAAATTCGTTAATAACAATCATACATACTAAAGTATTGAATTTTTATTTATAGAACAATGCAGTAATTTGGACAGCAGAAATATATGTTATTGCAACTGATGACCTCAAACACATTAGTTCACTGGTACAATTTTTACATTTATTGACTGTAAAATATAATTAATATGTACTTATTTTTATATGTAACATTTTGTTAAGTCGGCTTTGTTAGATTATGTGTCATGTAAGTCAACGAGTACAAAAAAGTAGAGGAAAAAGATGGTTTCAAGTAAAAATATATTTCCAAATGAATTATATATTTCAAAGAAAATATTAAAATAAAACATTACAAATTTAGATTAGGGAAGAACACAGGGAAATTGTTTATCACTTTTCTTTTTCTATTATATTTTTTTCACAATCTGTGAAGATGGTGTCCACATTTATTTCCAACAGTTGTAAGATGTGATTATCATTATCGTTCAGTATTATTTAATAAGAGTCATTCCGGTATAATATAATCAACCACACGCAGGCAGGACTGATACATGTTTTTCTTGTTTCTCAACAAAAGATGAATTTGCACTGAGAAAACTCAGACAATCCTCATTTACAATACTTAAAAGAAAACAGATTATGTCTAACTCTGGGAGGACAAAAGTGAAAGGAGTAGCACAAATAAATAAACAACTCGCTACCATAATACAAAAAATCAAATTGTATTACTCGATAGTCTTTGTAAATACAATTAAAAGTAAAGCAATAAAGATGAATATATTACCTTATTTTGCCAATAGTTTCGCAATGCAGAACGGCTACAAATCGTTTCACCGTTTATTATGATTTTTTCGATGTTTTGAGTTTTCAAAGATCAAAGAGCACGATATTAGGTAGATAAGTGGGCGTTTTGAAAATATTCTATAAAAATGATCGGTGACAAACTATTGCATGTAATCATTATTGCTACTGATTGATGGTTTTGAACCAAGGTTATACAATTTACGCAATAAAATAGGAGTGCTATTGTTGAGGTACTCCGTGGGTGGTAAATGATATTAAAAACTCATAAGAGAGTAATTTTATAACTTGAATTATTCAATAACCATAGTTTGAAATGGTAAATTTAATCTTTGTGATATGGAAAATTCCAATAATCCAAAATATAACGAAATTTCGAATATTAACCATAGTAACCCTTGTTGTCCAATGACACAACATAACCGTAATCACATTCTTGATTTTTATCGTCTTGCTGTGATTGGTCAGAATTTCGGTCGTTTCCAAAAGGTTTTATGGTACATTGTTGTAAAACAATGCTAAGGTTACAGAATTCCGATAAGAAAGTAACCTGATATTGCTGTAAACAACTTGTTAGAGTTGGTCCAAGGACCATTTAAACAAAAATACATATCACATAACAAACGGGAAATAGTAATACACATAACAAATAGGGAATTATTCATAAATGTACATGTTTTTTATCTTTATTTCATTGTATTTATGCATATATCAAAACTAAAACAATGGGTTTATATGTACATTTTGTATTTCTTAATGACGGCATTATATTATAAAAAAAAAGAAAGCAGAGAAGTTGATTGTTAAGTGAAACTAAATATTGTTACTTTACAAACCAACGTACTAGAACTCAAGAACTGATCAGGTTAAGTCTGCATTAAAAACAAATAAAGGCTGAACATACAAGATTAATTTTTAATGAAGCAATTAACTTTTCAAAATGGCGTTCAGTTTTAAAGAGCTATAACTCCCACTTTTTAATTCGGTCATAGTTTACAATATATTCAGAGTTATTCTACTTCCTCCTTTTATGTTACCTGTAGTCGACGTTGTCAGTTTTGTATTTCTTTTATATGTCTTTTTTAATTACGATTATCCTTGCAACATTCATGCCTTATGAGCTAAAAAGTAGCAATTCTGTTCTTGATATGCTAATTTCAGGACTTTATCTTACTGGTTGAAACAAGTGACGAAAATAAAACAATTTCATTTTTGCTGTATGCCATAATTGTTCTTTGTTTATTATTTTGGGCATACTAGTATTTCATATCCATCTTCTAAATAGTTTCCCTTTAATTTTTCATGACTATTAAAGCTTCATCTTCGTTATCTGTTTTGCTCACTGTTGATGATCGAATGATATGATTATACAGTAATTTGCATTTACAACCTAATAGACATTCAAAACTGAATTGACAAAACACTTACATACACAAAAGACATACAGCGCTACTGAAATCAAACGAAAGACAACGCTATGACATCAAACGAAAGACATGCAGCGCTATGACATAACGAAAGACAACGCTATGACATAAACGAAAGACAATGTTATGACATAAACAAAAGACATCGCTATGACATAAACAAAAGACAACAATATGACATAGACGAAAGACAGCGCTATGACATAAACAAAAGACAACGTTATGACATTAATGAAAGACAACGATATGACATAAACAAAAGACAACGATATGACATAAACAAAAGACAACGATATGACATAAACGAAAGACAGCGCTATGACATAAACGTAAGACAACGCTATGAAATAAACGTAAGACAACGATATGACATAAACAAAAGACAACGCTATGACATAAACGTAAGACAACGCTATGACTTAAACGAAAGACAATGTTATGACATAAACGTAAGATACCGCTATGACATAAACAAAAGACAACGCTATGACATAAACGTAAGACAACGCTATGACTTAAACGAAGGATAACGCTATGACATAAACGTAAGATACCGCTATGACATAAACAAAAGACAACGATATGACATAAACGAAAGACAGCGCTATGACATAATCGTAAGACAACGCTATGAAATAAACGTAAGACAATGCTATGACATAAACGTAAGACAACGCTATGACATAAGCAAAAGACAACGCTATGACATACACGTAAGATACCGCTATGACATAAACAAAAGACAACGCTATGACATAAGCAAAAGACAACGCTATGACATACACGTAAGATACCGCTATGACATAAACAAAAGACAACGCTATGACATAAACGTAAGACAACGCTATGACTTAAACGAAAGACAATGTTCTGACATAAACGTAAGATACCGCTATGACATAAACAAAAGACAACGCTTTGACACAAACGAAGGACACCGCTATGACATAAACGAAAGAAAACGTTATGACATAAGCAAAAGACAACGCTATGACATACACGTAAGATACCGCTATGACATAAACAAAAGACAACGCTATGACATAAACGTAAGACAACGCTATGACTTAACGAAAGACAATGTTCTGACATAAACGTAAGATACCGCTATGACATAAACAAAAAACAACGCTATGACATAAACGTAAGACAACGTTATGACATAAACAAAAGACAACGTTATGACATAAACGTAAGATACCGCTATGACATAAACAAAAGACAACGCTATGACATAAACGTAAAACAACGCTATGACTTTAACGTAAGACAACGCTATGACATAAACGAAAGAAAACGCTATGACATAAACCTAAGACAACGCAATGACTTAAACGTAAGACAACGCTATGACATTAACGAAGGACAGCGTTATGACATAAACGTAAGACAACGCTATGACATAAACGAAGGACAACAGTATGACATAAACGGAAGACAACGTTGTAAAAATAAACGAAAGACGAAGCAAGGACATAGAAGTCAACAAACCCGTCTATAGATACAATAGGCCGAGGAACAGGACCCACACCAAAAACTGGGAATTTAAAAAAAAATATCATGTGCTTTATCTAACCAATAAAATAACAGCAATAATTTTAAGATCTGGTACAACACTTTCAAGTTCACATACATAAAAAGCATATAGGTGCATGTTGCTAGCGTATTGTTTCTGTGTGAGATGGATGATGATGTAAACTGCTTTATGTGGGGGGTTTTCTGTGCTGTGAATGTAGTTACTATGTGTCATGAGTAGAAACTACATATCCTTTGTTATTTCTTAACTAGATCAAAATCTATCTGAATGACAAAAGGAAACAGGCGTAAATACAAAAGGGATATACTGTTTACAAACCACAACATAGAAAAACTAAAGACTGCATGAGCGGCACAAACCACAGTTAAAACCTCCACATGGGTCGAAGGTCTCAAAGAAAAACTAAAGACTACATTAGCGGCACAAACCCCAGTTAAAACCTCCACATGGGTCGAAGGTCTCAAAGAAAAGGGAAAGACTGCATGAGCGGCACAAACCACAGTTAAAACCTCCACATAGGTCGAAGGTCTCAAAGAAAAGGGAAATAAATATCTCAAACCAAAATACCGCACATGGAAAACACATAGTTCTTTCTTTCTTTTTTTTTTTTTTTTTTTTTTTTAGATTAAAGCTGTTTGCATTATCAATTCTCAAAAAAGGGTGGCATCAGGAACTCCGGAAAGATAACAGTGGTCAATTTCTTGCTCTGACATGTGTAGTTTATCTATGATTTGAAAATATACCTTATAGTGTAGGTCATTTGAATCTTTGTAATAAAACATTAAACACCTGTGAAAATGAAAATGAAAATTGAAATCTTACAGGTTATTTTTTTCTTTATTTTTGTTAGTGAGTTGAATTGACGAAAACACATCTCTGTTGTCATAAATGATTACAAAATATTACTGAGTCCACCTTATCTACTAGTAAATGGTACAACAAGTATTTTTATGACCAACAAAATGGTGCCATGAAAACAATCTTGTATCATTATTTTTAATTAATAGCCTTTATCTGAACGCCGTGATGCAACAAACGTTCAATCTCATAGTATATTTCTATTATTTAAGCTATTAAAAATATAAATATATATATATTAAACAGTTAAAACCATTTAAAATTATACCTTTAACAGTTCAAAGAGTTGAAACAAAACAGTTCAACCCCATTGATAAAACATATTAATCAAAATCAAATAGTCTATTCTATTATTTATGAGAACATTCCATTCATGATACATGTGAGTCTGCAGTACAGTCAGTTGCATATACAATTTAAAGTAATAGCTAAAACTGAAATTCACAGTGTTGTTTTAAATGTGCTTCGATGCAGAATAACCATGGTTATTTGACCAAGTATAAAAAGTCAAATATGTTATAGAACTTCTAATTTTAACATCCCAAAATCTGTATAAATTAGGAACTCGATCACCGATGAAATTGACATTGTATTTTCTTAACCTAACGTGAAATATACAACAATGCTTGGTGACAACTCCCTGCAGGAAATAAACAAATAGGGATAAAGGCACCAGTTGGCGTGTTATGTCCAGTGCAGACAGACTGGCCGAAAAGTCCAACTTTAGTTGCCGAAGGATATTTGCAAAGGAAGGATCAGTAACAAGCAAAACTAAATGACCATAAATGACCATTAATGGTCATTAAATCAATCCAATTTAAGTGCTGACGTTTCGAACCCGTCGCCTAATTATAAACTGACCATTAATCGGAAAAAGCACATTACCGCAAGCAAACTGACCAGTGATCATATAGTCGTTTATGATGATTGGTTGTAATTTATAGATAGGATCGTTATAGTATTTATTAACAAGTAGGGCGGTGAATATCATTGTAATTTGCATAATGAAATACATTGTAATCTTTGATTACCGAGTAATTAGACAATGTTCTCGCTCCTAAAACACCGAGACTAGTCGAACGACAGTGATCTATTTCACTGGACGAATTGAAAATTACAACCTATATTTGTCAAGGTAGTTAATTTTAGAAATTGTGGTATCTGATCTCTCACAACGCGGTAGAAATCATGTTTGAAATATTATACCGGTCTTCTACCCGGTAATTTTAACGTAAAACAAGCCAATATTAGCCTGTTACTGAAGGGTATACTTATCAACAAATTCAATTGTCTGATAGGGTTCCCTTCGTACAAAACTACAGACTATGTTTTGATTGGCTGGACAACTGATGGTTATGTCAGTGCTTTTAGTTTACAATGTAGCCAAACTTATTTCAACGTGCAAACTATCACAATTTTTATAGCAATTATTACACAATACTCATATAAATAAGGAGATAGGGTATAATTAGACAACCATGTATAAAACAAATGATAAAACTGTGAACAAAATTATGCCAACATTTACAGCTCCTCGTACGAGCTTCCATAATCAAAACCAATACTGTATATAAGCTAAAGTAAGCTATGTAAGTCATGGGATAACAAAGCTTGAAATATTTCAAAATAAAACCACTGACCTGATTTATATTTAAAAGTAAAAAACGAAAACAATAACGACAATCAATGATAATCATTAGAGCACGTGCAGGCACCTGACTTTGGACAGACATGTGAAGAATGAGGTGGGGTTGGGTGTGTTTCTTAGAGCGCAACACTCCCCAATATCGGACAGTGGTGAAACAAAACAACAGAAACAAAATCCTGCAAACATCAGTTGAAAACGGCTTGCTTTTCATCATATCAGTACTTAGCACTAACTAACGATTCATTCTTTTTTCGTTTGTTAACTGCTAGGTTGAAATCAAACCAAAAAAAATGGTAAACGAATTAGTTATTTTTATTTTATATCTCTCAACGAGTTGCGTTATGTTGTTTTATGTATTTCACATAGTCTGCATAGTTTTGAAAAAACATACATGTTCAACCTGCTACGAAAGCCGATGTTTAAAAAAAGATTCCAGAAACCCAACTATTGTTTTGTCACACTATTTACATTTTGATTATTTAGTTATACGTGTTAATAAGATTAAATATGGAAATTACCATAATATCCTTACTATTTGTCAGTAGAACGTGCTTCAATAAATACATGTATAACTCGTGTACAAGTACCGGTTTATAATGTAACATTTCCTTGAAGAACATGAATTTCTACGGAATATGGAATAGTATCAGTTAAAGACATGTGTTTGTGATATCTATGTTTTATAGCGGAAGAATATTAACCTATTGGTACACGGTATCAGCAGAAATACAAGACAACGGATGTGACTTTTAGTCTGGAAAGTAGGTCTATTTTCAATCAAAATATTATTAAAAATAAAAATGGTTTCTCATGTTCCTGAGATTCAGTGCTCTAAGCTTGAAATGTCTAAACTTTACAAAAATATAAAATGTATCCATATAAACATTTATTGGAATAATCATGATATATATATACCAGAAGTGCTGAACATACTAATAAAATCAGCGTTGTCTATAATGCTATACAAGACCGGAACAATCTACCATCCAACATAAAAAAAATATATATCAAATAGATATGATAAGACTGCATGCAGTTGAAGAACAATCAAAAATATAACAGCAAGAAATATAGAAACTGGAGATTTTTTATATGTTGTTTAAGAAACATTTTACCTTTCTTCTTTTGTTGGTGGAAGTCAAATTGGAAAATAGTTGAATTTTTCAAACAAGGGACCCCATTGGAAATCATCTATACTATGTAAGTTTTTATGAGAGATCCCAGGCTTTTTTTAAGCACTGTTTCTAAAATATATTATGATACTATTTCAAAATATTATTTGTCTTGTCTTGTCTTATTTTGTGAATTTTTGCATACATGTGCATGCATTTGCCTGAATAAAACTAAACAATATTGGATGAAGAGTTGTTTCATACCACATCTTCTTATATCTATCTAAATATACTATATCATTGATTGTAGTGTGTCAGTGGCATTGGACAGTAAACGATATCGAAGTTAATTTATTTGTAAATTTTTTGTAGAATAGTATGGTTGAGAAGGTAGTTAGTTGTCATCCTATTTTATGGATGGACAACCATGAAATGATCTGTATTTAGCTAATGACTGGACACTGACAACGGTCTACTTAAGTGATATTTGATGGTTTAATGGGCGTGTCAAACCACCTGTCATTCACGAATTGGTCAGGAATTTGCCTGTAATTGCATTGTCAACACTTTAGTTCAGATATCTTCATTATGTTGGTCAACACTTTAACTATTCGTTTAATTAGTGATGCGAACCTTTTTCCGATTGAATGTTATACGTACAAAAGCTGTGGAAATTGGTATAAAATTGAAGCTGAAATGTTTATATTTTATTATTAGAAAAACATTCAAATGATTAGTTGACACCTAGACCCTTATAGAAGCAACACATTTAGACATATTAAGACGGATTTAGAAATTAAAAAAAAAAATAAACCGAGATATTTTACACCAACAGTTGTAGATGCAAAATGGCGGAAAAGTTCCACTCACAGCTAAAGCTTTGCAATATCAACTCGAATAAACCTCGAGAATTGTAACAAATGCTTTTGGATGGTAAGACGTCACATTGTTCACTCGCAAAATGTAGATCCATATATCATTAATAAGAAAAGTATTATATCTAAAAATAAGGAAGATAAGATTCTATATAAATGGCTGTGAAGTTCGTGTTTTTTTTTCAATGCCTATTAATGCCAGACTTATGTTCCTGTCAATTCTCTTTGATTCGTTTTCTAGGTAAAGCAGAATAACGTATAAACCATAAGTGACTTAATGTTAATGATGCTATAATAAACTAAAACTATTTTTTGAAAGCGGTTTAATTTTTTTTAAGACTTCAACGCGTAGAAAAAACCTTCACGCAAATATAATTCTATTAAAATAAGAAATCGCTAAAAGAATCGTATCAAAGTTGAAAAGAAAGGGGTAAACGCGGAAAACATATCTGCGAAATTAATTTGGTCTACACGATGCTTTATAAAATATCAGTTTTAATAAAAAATAAACTTGATTTAAGATAAAATAAAACGTTGACACTCACGCCTGTGAGTTTTTCGATGAGAACGGGAAAAACTAAGAGGTCAATACATATAATTTTGTGTACCTTTACAAAATATGTAGCTTAGGAAATAATTAATTATACATATATGTTTGTAAAGGTTGCAGTCTTGTAATTGACTGCTCCATAGGCTTACATATAAAACAGCTTATCTTTGAATATTTTTTAAAATAGAATGTTACATTTTTTTTCATGTACATATCATGTATGTAGTTATTTGAAATGAATATCTAATCGAGAAAAAAGCCAGATATGAAACTCTGAAGTCGAAACTATTTTTTTCTACTTTCTGTTTGCTGTTTTACTATGCCGCACCACTTGAAGTAAACTTGGCATGATATATCCTTCCACTTTCCTGGATTGATATTCCAAAAACGATACACTATCTTTTTTTTAAATCTATATATATGTTTCAATTCAGCATAAATTTTTAATCAAACAGAAAAAATGAGCCCAGAAAAAAAATCAGAAAAACATGGACTATTTTATTTCACTCCATGTTTTTATACAAGACCAATACCAAACTATACTGTTACCATGATAAAGTTTATTTAAAACCTTAAATAACAAGTTTGTGTATGATTTCTCCTCATTTATTTAATTACATGATATATATAATCTAGTCACGTGTATCTGTAACTGATACTCCAATAGTTCACGAGCATTAAATTTGTAGCATCATAAAAAAAGTCGTATTTTAATTTTATTATTCATTAATCGGTTACGCCTCAATTCGCAAATAAAATTTGACTTGTTTTAGCATCTTAATAAAGAATTTGATTAATTATAGAGTTCCTATACGATGATATTTCTGTTTTCAAATCAAACCTATCGGATGTCGCAATTTATTATTTTTGGCATACTATATTGAAACGATATGGTCTACAAATAAGTATCAATATAAGTTAAAATCGTTCTTATAACATTTGGCATCCAATTATCTTTATTTCAAGAAATTTTAGTTGTTTAAAGAAACAAACGTTTGACTAGATTTTTATAGATTTTAACTTAGTAATAAGCATTAGAAGAAGACATACTCTGGGAAGATTTTGATTGTCCCATATATATTTTTTTTTAGAAATAGAAGCTATGACGTAAAATAATAGAACTGGAGTGTAATTGTTATTTAAACAAACAGTGTTTATTTGTTTGGCAGTTGTTGCTGCTGCTGACCATGTCAAGTATACACCATAAGAAAAACACACAATCAAATTCAGATACAAATGTATATGTGCAGACATAAGACAGAAGAGAAAAAATGAACACGCAAAATAAGAGCAAATAAAACACGGACAGTATGTACTCCTGTAGCCGACAAGAATAGTTGAAGATACCAAGCGGAAAATTTGAAATGAGATATGTTGAAGAAGGACACATCACAAAATAGCCAACGAGAACACGAACAAGAGTCAACAAAACAATAAACCCAAAACAAGATCGAATAACAAGTACCCAAGGAATTCAGATGCTCTATAAGGGTAAGAAGTTTATTGTCTTTTCGGGGCACTAATTAGAAAAAGGCTTGCGATGTCACATTCGGTGAAAATCAAAATCGGAGATTGTTGCTATGACAAGTAGAACATATTTGTGGTTACACAAATACAATGTTTCTGGTATCTGGTATCGGGCAACCATATCTTCTCTCAGTACACCATTAAAGGGATTTTGTATTTCCATGAATATTCGAATCGTTTTCGGTGTTTTCATGATAAATACATCATAAAAAGACAATTATCGACACATGAAGGCTAATTGCAAGATAAGTTTAACCTGTAGATGGCATTTCAAAAGTGGATCGTTCAAAGTAATAGTTATCAAAGGTACTTAGTACGCCAGATGCGCGTTTCTTCTACAAAGTAATGCACATTCTAATATTCTAGACAAATAAAATCTTATTATCATTGGAATCATTTTTAATCAATTACCCAAAATATACGCTTTTAAATACTATAGTATGTATAATATCATTAAAACAAAACGGATGATTCGGACACTACTGTTTGCACTTCGTTTTTTTGCAACAGACAAATACGATCACGTGACAGCGTGGGACTATTGCTGTTGTTATGGTAAGTATGTTCTTCACTAGTATGTCTCGTAAATAAACTTCAATTATATATTGTCAAAAATCACTGGTAAGTTCAATAGACTATTATACAAAATTAAGGGCGTCAATTTAATTGATTATGATCTGATTACGTTAATTGTGTTTTTACGGGTTGGGTCTATTGTAGGTCGTTCTTGACAAAAAGTTATCTCAAGTTGTTTAGGTTCATACGGATGGTCATCACAGTGCATACACAGCTTTGTTGTTACGTTGTTTCTCAATACCTACATGGTATGCGTAAAACGTCAAATCGGTTTCCATATCTGTAAAGTTCGTGTAGAACGTCACATCTATTTGTCATATCTGTGTAGTCTGTTCCAAACGTCTTATCTGTGTTGTCTGTGTAAAACGTCATATATGTTTACATATATATCTGTATATAAAGTCAAGACTAGAAATGAGTGTTTCTGTTAAAAGTATGTCTTGCTCCTTTTTATATTATCTTTAACAAACTGTCACGTGACCATTCAAATTTTTCCATGAAATCACCAATTGTCAACCCAGAACTCAAGTCTCGACACTGATATCAATGAAACTTTAAGGATATAAGTTTTATGAATATCAATTTCTTATTTCTTCCTTATATTACTACAACAGACTTCAATCATAATGGATATTCAACAACGGTCCACCAAATATTAGACGAGTCGGTAATACTTTCGAAGGGATAACTTCAAATTTACTGTTAGGAACCTTTGTTTGAATAGCTTCAATGAATGCATCAACCATCAAATTTTTGACATTCTAACAGGATAGGAAGGTCTTGAATATCATATCAATTGGCTACATATACTTTGTATTCTGGTGATACTGAAATATTGCAACATAAAAATAAAATGGAAAGTCCACAATTGGGAATTAAAATCATATCTTTTGTCAAATTTTCAAAAAGAATGAAAAAACACGTTAACAATTTTATTTGCTTTTTTAGGAATGACTAACCGATGATATTTGAAAGCCGAGGATGTATAAGAACCGAAACAGTGGAAGAGGTTTCTATACCAATTGACCCTTGTTGTTAATTTATAGATATAAATCAAGATATGACGCACACTTAACTGTTTTTGTGGTAGCCATTAGTTCAAGTTCGATCATTTTGGTCTGCACCTCACAACTAAATATGCGAATACAAATCACGAAGGACATAAATACAACCAATCAAACTGTCTTATTAATTTTATTTACACATTAGAACCACAATCCGGGAAAAAATGCAACAAATCTATTCTCTTCCAGTTCGTACTGACCATCAACGACAAGAGAAAAAGCATTTCTCAAATTCAAGCGACATTACTGAATTCAGAAACCTCTAATTCCAAACTAGCATGCATGTTCTCCTTTCATAGCGACAGTACACTGCAAACTATGATTACATTGGAATTCGTTAATATTCTCCGAGATTAAAATTCATATAATTATTTTAAGCATATGTCATCATATTGTTTCAACTTCTTCCTTTTTCTTTTTTCTTTTTTTCATCGTTTGATTTCTATGGTCAAACCTATAATTTGTGACAATAACTCATTAATAAACCTCTTTGGAGAACAATCATTATGAGGCCATCACTTTTGAGCTCATTTGACATTTTTTACGGAAAATTAAATCCATACCAAATTTAAAGGATAAACCTGAATTTAATGAACTTTTTTCTTCTTTGCTTTGTCACAAAAATGTTTCAGTGGGCAAGTAAAATGAAGCAAACAATATGTATTTAATAACAAGAAAACAATCGGTTGTCAGCATAGAAAAAGGTCTTTCAGAGGACACAGAACTGTATTTATCACTAATTACGCACATCGAATGGATGTGAACATCTATAATGTTTTCAATATTAAGAAAAAAATCTCTTAATTTTATTTGATAATATATTGATGATGGCCATTTACTTAAATAATTGTTGAGTTTGGTAGATTGATATTTGGACAAACAGTTGGTATTCCAAATTGTACAAATTCCAATTCCCGTTGTATTGATAATGTTCTAGATCTGTCACTCAATAACCCACGTTCCAAAGAGAGTTTACATCTCCTATATATCCTAGTGAATTTGAGATTAAGGATACTACGAAAGTAAAAGCTCTGTATTATATCTTGATATTTTCCTCGATATTTACACAGACGACTTCAAGCTGCAATTTATTACAAACGTGATAATTTTAACAAACTTTCATTTTCTCAACAGTAACAAACCCTCTGCTCCATCGTGCGATAGCGTCTGAATGCACTAGCGACATGATGTTGCTGGGATGATGCATGTATATCAGAAGTCGCTTACCCTCTCGACGTACCAGCCTCGATCCTCTTGGAGTTCATTCGATTTCCTCAGATGTGTTTGTTACACGAATTTATCTCTTTTTGCTCGAACGGCGAACATTGCTACCACCAAGCTAGCAAACAAAAAAGGCAACAGTAGTATACCGCTGTTCGAAATTCATAAATTGATTGAGAAAAAAATAAATTCGGGTTACAAACTAAAACTAAGGGAAACACATCAAATATAGGAGGAGAACTACGACACAACAGAAACACAACATAAAAATGTAACACACACAGAAAATGTGATGATCTGGAATCAGTAAACTTTTAAAGATCAGACACCTTTCCTGGTTTCTTATTAAGCTCTTTGACTGCAAAAACATGTCTGTCGTCATTTAAAACACATATACGGTTTTTGTTTTCATCAAACATATTTTATTAGTCGGGATATTCCCCTAATGCAAACACTCTTAATTAAGGATTGTGCGACAGAACGAATATAAAGACATGTCTTACGCTCACAACTGCAAAATGTTTTGATATATATGTTGTGTATTAAATTATGAGCGTAAGATATGTGTAGCGTCTTTTTATTATTTCTGTCGCACAATCCTTCCTTGAGAGTGTAAGTAGAACACTAAGCGACAAAACTCAATAAAATTCAGGAACGTGCACAAGCGTAATTGATAGATATGCAGATATGTAAACACAAAACGATTCGGCAAAGGGGAGTGTATCTCACAACTTAGAAATTGGAAAGAGAGAAGTATGATTTAATTTGGATATCCATTGGAAAGAGAAGGGTGATTTAAATGGGATATCCTTTGAAAAGAGAGAAGGATGATTTAAATGGGATATCCATTGGAAAGAGAGAAGGATGATTTAAATGGGATATCCATTGGAAAGAGAGAAGGATGATTTAAATGGGATATCCAATGGAAAGAAAGAAGGATGATTTAAATGGGATATCCATTGGAAAGAGAGGAGGATGATTTAAATGGGATATCCATTGGAAAGAGATAAGGATGATTAAAATGGGATATCCATTGGAAAGAGAGAAGGATGATTTAAATGGGATATCCATTGGAAAGAGAGAAGGATGATTTAAAGGGATATCCATTGGAAAGAGAGATGGGTGATTTAAATGGGATATCCATTGGAAAGAGAGAAGGGTGATTTAAATAGGATATCTATTGGAAAAAGCGAAGGATGATTTAAATGGGATATCCAATCTGATGAATTAATGAATAAAAGACTAATAGCGGGATTGCGAAAAACCAAAAAAAAGAATTACACCATAGACATCAAAGACTAGACAACACGAACATCAACATTTGAGTGGTTCTCTCAGATACAACGTCAGCTCTAAACGTGACACCCATTGGGATGTTGATGTTACTACAAACCTATAGGGAAACGTTTATGTCAGTAATGTCACATTTGAGGAAAAGAGGACGGGATGTTTACAAGTGCTCCACGAAACCTCTTTCTAAATTATTAATATCCATTTTATCAGCAATCAAAGACGGGCTTCAAAGTTATTGTGAAACTGCCTATTCAAGAGGTGGCGTGAATCAGATGTGGATACTTAAAAATTCCAAAGATCTTTTAGAGTACATACAATCTAACTCTCTTTCATCTTGTAACAGCATTAACACATTTGACTTTTCTACTCTTTATACAAGTATTCCACATTCCAAACTAAAAGACAAATTGAAAGAGTTGGTATTACTTTGCTTCATAAAAAAGAATGGCCAACGTAGATACAAGTATCTTGTCTTAGGGAGGGATAAATCATACTTTGTAAAGAATCACTCTGATTCAAACAAAAAATTCTCTGAATCCGATATTATCAAGATGCTTGATTTCTTGATTGACAACATATTTGTAACGTTCGGAGGACGTGTTTTTCAACAGACTGTCGGCATCCCAATGGGAACAAACTGTGCCCCTCTACTTGCCGACTTGTTTCTTTATTATTATGAGGCTGACTTCATGCAGGAACTTCTTAGGAAGAAAGATAAGAAGTTAGCAATATCCTTTAACTCTACTTTCCGCTATATAGATGACGTTCTTTCACTAAACAATTCAAACTTTGGTGACTATGTGGAACGCATCTATCCCATCGAATTGGAGATAAAGGATACTACAGATACAGTTAAGTCGGCTTCATATCTTGACTTACATCTAGAAATTGACAATGAGGGTCGGTTGAAAACAAAACTTTACGACAAAAGAGATGATTTCAGCTTTCCAATTGTGAATTTTCCATTTCTAAGTAGCAACATTCCAGCAGCACCTGCATACGGGGTATATATCTCCCAATTGATACGATATTCCCGTGCTTGCATTTCCTATCATGATTTTTTTGATAGAGGGTTACTGCTCACAAGGAAGCTATTAAACCAAGAGTTCCAAATGGTGAAGTTGAAATCATCCCTTCGTAAATTTTACGGACGCCATCACGAGTTGGTTGACCGTTATGGAATAACCGTTTCACAAATGATATCGGATATGTTCCTTACGTCGTAACTACAATTCCCTTCCCTTTCATGAATGCGACCTACCGAATTAGACTATTTACCGGATTTGTAATCACATAAGCAACACGACGGGTGCCACATGTGGAGCAGGATCTGCTTACCCTTCCGGAGCACCTGAGATCACCCCTAGTTTTTGGTGGGGTTCGTGTTGTTTATTCTTTAGTTTTCTATGTTGTGTCATGTGTACTATTGTTTTTCTGTTTGTCTTTTTTCATTTTTAGCCATGGCGTTGTCAGTTTGTTTTAGATTTATGAGTTTGACTGTCCCTTTGGTATCTTTCGTCCCTCTTCTTTTACAAAAGAAAATAACTAAAATCGAACGCATGTCATAAATCCTTGTTAACGTAATCCATTTAAGTCAATTTCAAGAAAAATATCTAAATATGAAGTTTCTGTAGTTTTTTTAACTGGTATTTCTGTACAAAGTGGGTGAGGGTTTAGTCCCAGCTATCAAACCTTACGAATTGTTGGTAAAACGTAAAACCAAAAGGATCTAGCCGACATGCTTTGCAAATTTTGAAAGTGATTATATAGTTAACAACTCGATTAAGAACAGTTCAAATGCAATTGAAACAAAAAATTGTAAAACCGAGCAATTTAAGAACTAACTCTCCGTCAAAACTTTGATTCATTGGAACAAACGAGAAGAAGACGAAGTGTGAGCCAAGTCAGTTGAGAGCTTCAAATTGAGGTAACGCCAGAATTGGTACCTTCAACGTAACGATACAGATACAGATACAATATCAACAAACGACAACCAATGAACATGTTTCTGACTTTGGATAGGTGCAAATAAATGCAGTGGCTTCAAACGTTTTAATATGTAACAACATTCACCCAACCTGAATCAATATAATGTAAAACCACAACATAGAAAGACACACTATAAAGTATCAATTGAAATCATGGCTTAATTCAATGAAAAGACATCATATTAACACAAACAAGTGAACATACACTGAACGAATAAATTTGATCTATTACTCAATATAAATACAAAATCAATGAAATAAGGGGTGATATGTTAATCTATCCAGAAAGACAACTATAACCTTGAACAAAATGCCGCTAAATAGAAAATGTACACAGTTAAATAAAAATAGTTTTTATACAGTAATGGAGAACGGAAATATTTTAAAAATAGATTAATAATTTTGTTGTTCATATCATGATAACAGAAATCAACACTTACAAGAATACCAAACACTTATGGCGTATATAAAATTTAGTCCTGGTATCTATGATGAGTTTATTATCAAATCTGGTATATATTAAAATTAAAGAGACGAGATATGGCATTAAATGAGTAAACATTAAATAACAACAACAAAAGAGCATTACAAATTGTATCTACATGTCAAATTAAAACGAAAGTACGATTTAAAAGCACTCGCACCAAAGCCGTTTAAAATCAGCAGCAAAGTGCATCAACGTCAACCATGGAAAACACAATAAAGAATAACAACCGGTTTGATTGAGTATTTTAGTATTCTATAGTGAGTTATATGTTAACACATAGATGGTTTACTTTTCTGTTGGTGGGGGTTACAATTCGAATTATAATGCAAAATTGTTTGTAACGTTCATTTGGATTGGATAACGTCCCAAATTTTTATGGCATCACAATTGATGCTATGAAAATGTACGTGCAAGCGCGGACGACGTATGGCAGATTTTAAATTTATGATTTGACCTTGTTTGTTGTCAGTTCCATTAAAATGGAGATTATAATATAGTGTTTTGAGCTCAAACGGCATCAAATCACCAATTGATTGCGTCGGAGCTTAAAATACAATACAGTTATCTTCCAAATCTTCAGTATTCTTGTTTTGAGTTACAATAGGTGTGTTTTGATATTTGTTCAAGTTGTTTGTTATGATAGGGATGATGCATTACTATGTAGTTCAGGGTGTTGCCTAAGCTGTTTGGAAACAAATCTTTCTACACTCTGTTTTGTAGTTACCATGGTTATTGAAACACCAGAATTCCGTCGTCTTTATACAGTGAGAAAAATATATACAAAAATACAAATGCGTTATGGCTGTCATTGAGACAAATTATCAGCAGAGTTAGATTGACATAGAAGTTAGCAACTGTATATCACAGTACGGCCTTTAATATTGAGCAAAGCCAATCTCGTATAGTATCCTAAATTTTTTAATACCAAAAACAATTTTACTAACAGTAGATTTTCATATCACAAGATTTGGGCTAAAAGTTAATATTCGGTTTCGTATATTAAATCATATATGAAATCGAATATTAACTTTTACACCCAATATATTATACCTCATTTTACTATAAAGATCTTTGATCTTATTAAGTTTTTTATGATATAATTCTTGGGATAAATATTTTACTAATTTTAAATGTCTATGCATTAATTGAAATCATATTTATATCCGCGCTGGCGCCTTTTCTTAATATGTTATAATAATACAGTGATAGACTATAATCAGGCCCAAAACAAAATAACGTCGTAACATAAATATTGCACTGTTAAATGTATTTTTAAATTGTGTGTTTTACTCATTTCACCATATAATATTATTTTATTGAACTTTGATATTAATGTGAACGTAATTTTGTGATAATAATTTATGAAAATGTTCGCAGTTTCAGTTTCATTCAATAAAGAAAGACGGAAAATATCTGAGGGCAAAACACAATATTTGTCCGAAATGTCGTCGCCGGATTGTCTGGACATTTGATTATATATTTATAAAATTATTACATGAAATAATTGTGGCTAATAATCCACTGTTAGAAAATATTTGAGGGTAGGTTTGACATTTCTAGGTCAAAACTTGAAAATTGTCCAAAGAGTACCAAAATGGTACAATGGGTACCCTTTCCTTTTGTTATACATTTTCTTGTAAGCAACAATTATGAATATTGTTAATATGTCGGGTACATCCATCGTATAGACTTATTAATAAAGATATAAACAAAAATGAACTGCGCGCTCTGTGTATTGACTTTATCAGTATAAACATTGCGGAAATATCGAGTTCTAAAAGAAGGTATCTTGGGAAGTCGTAGTTCTTCATCAAAGTTTACCGGCGATGAATAGAAAAAAGAAAAGCGATTGAGGCAGACGTAATTTGATTCTTTCGAGATACTAAAGATGTTTTCAAGATCGCTCGGAGTATAAAACTTAAAAATAAAAAGCTATGGTATGATTGCCAGTGAGACAAATCTCCGCTAGAGAACACATGTCATAGAAGTAATCACTATGGTATGATTACCAGTGAGACAAATCTCCGCTAGAGAACACATGTCATAGAAGTAAGCAACTAAATGCCATCGTACATACTTCAACAATGAGTAAAACAAATTCCACATTAAAAACTTAAAAAGGCCATGAAATGACAAATGCAAAAGAATTCAAAAGAGGAAACTAAGCGATTTTTGTAGTTTCGGGGGCCTTGTATAGCTGACTATACATTATGGGCTTTGCTCATTGTTGAAGGCCGTATGGTGACCTATAGGTGTAAATTTCTGTGTTATTTGGTTTCTCGGGGAGTTGTCTCATTACTAATCATACCACATCTTCTTTTTTTATATTTAAAAATAAACAACAACAATAAAAAATTTAAGAAATTATGAATCCTATACTAATTAGTAAGTGAACTTGATTAATGAATTAATGTATAAAAATGGAATATGTATTCACATAACATGGTGAAGTACAAAGGGAGCGTATAACTACATTTCGAGTGATAATATTCCCCGTCTTTATATATATGGACAATTGCAGACTCTAATTTATAATTCTAAGACTTTTCAAAAGAGATGCTTCTTTGTAGAAATAACTTCACTTCATTGAATACAAAATATCATAGTTGAACTCAGAGAAAACTGGTTAGAAGTCAATATAAATAAAAGTCATATTGTGTTCGGTTTTTATCCGCGATCACCGTACCATCAGTACTGGAATTAAATATGACCTGTATGCTTAAAAGTTTCATATTACCACACAGTAGCTTAAAATCTTTTTACAAGATCAATTTCTATACTATTAAATTTGATTTTAATCACCTTTAGTCTTACAATATGTTTTTATTGAAATGAAGGATGAAATTGGAATTTTTTAGAGGCGTCGAATTGGATAAATTGTTAACACCCTAGAGGATATTTCTGCAAGATATAATCCGAAACAAGTTCCCAGTTCTATTAACATAAGCACAAACATAAAGTTGGACGAATTTTGCCACTTTCTGTGTGTAGAAATCGATGTCTTTCACACCTGGTGACGACAGATAGTCGCCAATAGACTTATATTGTGTAGGTTTCTTTTCATTGCGTACAACTGGTCAGTTGCGACTTAAGATTTTTAATTCTAACCTCAGACACACCGGCGGTCCGGTGCGATTATCCGGCCGGCGGGTTTGTTTATATATATTCATAAATGAAATAAAAGTTGATTGTAGAAAATGTCTTAATCTTCTTCATTTAAATTATGTTAAATTTTCCACGTGACTACTTTAGTTTGGTTAGTATTATGTGACTTTTTAAGCCTTTTGTCCGCTTCAACACTCTGAAAGATCGTAATGTTGCAACATTCGCTTCCCGATCATATGGTCACAAATAAACTGGAATAAATTATTTAATCTACACATGTATACCGGGGTGGTTGTAACACGCTGGTTTAAACAATCTTAAAGCCATATCAAAATAAATTAACCGTCCAAAAACAATCATTTCAATAGTATTTTTCGAGCGATCTGCGATATGCATGATTTTGAAAGATTTGTTTTCGTTATCGATCTCTTCATGCATTAACAGACGAAAAATCGCGCTTCTTATTAAATAAAAACTGCTGTGAATTTCAATTATACGAATTGTAAGAATAAATGTACATGCATATGATCACATTTGTCCACAGGTGTGAAATAAAATTGTCTTTATTGGAGTTACGACAACAAAAAATATAATTTTGAATTCATTTCAGATTTTATTATTTAGATCTTGCTAATCAAGTTTGAAAAAAAATGAAATTGTGTTACTGATAATCAATTAAATAATATTCAATATAGTGGTTATCCTGCTTTATGTTACCATTGAAATTATCAAAATTCAAGAAAAAGTGTCAATACATATTTTATATTCAAACAGAACTCAGTAATCTCATGAATTTGCACAAATATTATCATTAGAAAATGTTTAATCGTTTGTATTTCTACTGACTACATATTTTCTCCATATTTTTATGCTGTTCAATATTTTTAGATAATGTTTCTGATTTTTATTTAAAATTAAAGTAATTTTTTAAAGCTGCATCATAAATATTGATGTTTTTGTTTATTTTCTATCTACGAAGCGAGTCTCGTTTATTTGCCTCCATTGCCAGCTCTACTTTGATATCCTTTTTATTGCTTTAATCATAATACTTCTAATCTTACGCCTAGATTTTAATGCTTTAAAATCTTGTTGTTTATTCCTAAAAATTTTATAAAATCAAATATGGGAATGTCGACATGCGATCTTAGACAAAATCACCAAAATCTATACTAATTTGGGATTTTAATTTGCCAATAGTCTATAATAGTTGTAAATTCACCAGACAGCCACAAATATATCTTCTACTTCCCCTAAAATTCACAAAAACACAAAAAGCCAAAAAGCCACAAAAGAACGCCCAATCTTCGAGAAGGCCACAACGTAAATCATATGACTAAAGTCAACCACTTATACGAGGTTTCTGGTTTTGGCAGAAATATAAACAAGTGGCAGTATTACTTAGACAAAAATCAGTACACAAAATACAGAAACAATAAATATTCAGCATAAACTGGGGTTGAACGTAGATGTTCCGGCAGAGTAGCAAATTCCTGCTGCACTTGTTGATTCCGTCTTAGTGAAGTCTGAAATGACCAGCAACGCTTTTTTAACACATGGTATATTTAAGACGAAAACACTATGTTTGAAAGCGTTTATAATTATATTGAGCAAAATAGGGTAAAACTGAACTTAAACATATTAAGATGTCTATAAATCAATCCCTGGACGTTAAACTCCTACTCATATTTGTAAAGCAAAAAGACAACTGCATAAAATCACAGATTGATATAAAAAATTTGAAAACAAACTATAATTATGCATGCGAAGAACGCCAAAACGCACAAAATGCTTATGCACAAGATTGTTTGAATGCAACTCAAAGTATGTTTAATATGATACTACCAACATATAGACTTTATCAAAAAAAATTAAAACAAAGCATTAAGTTTTTTTGGTGCACTTTTTAGCTGTTTGGTGTGAGCAAATGCTACGTGTTAAATAGTCGTCTTTGACCTATAATGGTTTATTTTTACAAATTGTAACTTGAATGGACAGTTGTCTTATCTATAAAATAAATAATTTTGTTTGAATTCGTTGGTTGTAGTTGAGCACGGTTTGCTTGACCTTCCAGAGCATTTTGGATAACACCCGATTTTATAGGTTGGGTTCGTGATGTTCATACTTTAGTTCTCTGTGTTGTGGTGTGTTTAATGTTGTTAGTCTTTTTGTTGTCTTGGTTTCTTGTTCATACTTTAGTTCTCTGTGTTGTGGTGTGTTTAATGTTGTTAGTCTTTTTGTTGTCTTGGTTTCTTGTTCATACTTTAGTTCTCTGTGTTGTGGTGTGTTTAATGTTGTTAGTCTTTTTGTTGTCTTGGTTTCTTGTTCATACTTTAGTTCTCTGTGTTGTGGTGTGTTTAATGTTGTTAGTCTTTTTGTTGTCTTGGTTTCTTGTTCATACTTTAGTTCTCTGTGTTGTGGTGTGTTTAATGTTGTTAGTCTTTTTGTTGTCTTGGTTTCTTGTTCATACTTTAGTTCTCTGTGTTGTGGTGTGTTTAATGTTGTTAGTCTTTTTGTTGTCTTGGTTTCTTGTTCATACTTTAGTTCTCTGTGTTGTGGTGTGTTTAATGTTGTTAGTCTTTTTGTTGTCTTGGTTTCTTGTTCATACTTTAGTTCTCTGTGTTGTGGTGTGTTTAATGTTGTTAGTCTTTTTGTTGTCTTGGTTTCTTGTTCATACTTTAGTTCTCTGTGTTGTGGTGTGTTTAATGTTGTTAGTCTTTTTGTTGTCTTGGTTTCTTGTTCATACTTTAGTTCTCTGTGTTGTGGTGTGTTTAATGTTGTTAGTCTTTTTGTTGTCTTGGTTTCTTGTTCATACTTTAGTTCTCTGTGTTGTGGTGTGTTTAATGTTGTTAGTCTTTTTGTTGTCTTGGTTTCTTGTTCATACTTTAGTTCTCTGTGTTGTGGTGTGTTTAATGTTGTTAGTCTTTTTGTTGTCATGGCATTGTCTGTTTTTTCTCAACTTCTGAGTTTGAATGTCTCTTTGGTATCTTTCGTCTCTCTTAAAATGGCAATCAGACTTTTTGGATAGAAATGATTGCTTTTGTTTCTATTTGGAGCCGGCTTTCCTGGTGATCGAAAATCTAGAATAGATTCTCGAACATGGCAACGGTGTGCCCTATTTCAAACATTGGGCTATATAACTGTGTATTGTCTGATAAATGTTTTCATTTACTCGTCTTTGTCGTCCTAATCGAAAATCGAAAATAAGAACGACGGTTTTGTGTTTAGGTGTATATGTTTATATATACTAGGTTATTTGTATCCTTGGTTAAAATACAGAATCTATTTTAACAAAAACAAAACATATATGTGATTCATAACAATATTTTATTTCAAATGGTATTATTAAAAATTTCTAGTCACCATTTTTTTTCATCTTTTTTTTTTTAATTTTTCTTCTGTATCACCGAATTTTACCGTTTTTAATATTTCAATATCACGAAGCATTTCCAACTTTTGGCCCGGAGAATTTCTTGTAAGGCTATTTGAGTAAATCAACGTATGACAAATAGAGTATGTTTCTTTCTCATCGATTGACTCCTCCCCAGAAAACCAAAACGATAAATCATAAATCTAAGAAAAGTTATCAATCCAATTGATGTAGATTCATATTTTACTTAGATTTAAAATATGTTTTACAATAATCATTTAAACCTTCAATAATGATGTAATAATCCGAGAAGTATCGATGTCTTTCGGAATCATTGAGAACAAACTAATCAAACACATATCAGACCCAGCCTGGTATAAAATTCAAATGGATAAAGGAAAGAAATCATAGATGATCTAGTGCAAATTCATTTTCTTTCCATAATTTCATATGCATATTTTAAGTTGGAATAAGTCTGGTGTAAATAAAACTGTTTAAACAAAATTAACACGAGAACAGTTTCCTCAGAAGACGATGTGTTACCATAACACCGATACACTAGTTTTTTTTATAACTATACATCTGGGAACTACAGAATCATAATCATGTAGGTGTTCAACCAATCAAAAATGTTTTACGCCATTTACAGCTTTGGCCTACACGAAATAGACCACACACGAATACAAGGGAAAAAATTGACGTAAACATAAAAAAAAACTAGAAACAGATTAGGAATCGGTAGTCCCTTTCTGTTTTCAATGTTTTATACCTACACTACATATTTTCCTGGGTGACCCAATGCTATACAAACTTTCTGTTCTCAATGTTTTCTATCTACACTATATATTTCATGGTTGACCTAATGCTATAAAAACTATAATAATGCTTTAAAAACTTTGAAAGCTCCAACATTCTTCGTGTATGCTTCTATGAATAATGATCAAGTATATGTTATAACATTAGCAATATGCTATTATAGATCAAAGTGTACCAAACAACACTATTAAACCAAAAAAAGCAGAAATACTAAATTGCATTAAAAAAAACAGTTTTATAGCTTTGTTTTGTCATTCACACACTCTGTTCTGAATACAATGTGAAAACAAGTAGATGTGGAATGTTGACAAATAAGACAAGTAGATGTGGAATGTTGACGAATAAAACAAGTAGATGTGGAATGTTGACAAATAAAACAAGTAGATGTGGAATGTTGACAAATAAAACAAGTAGATGTGGAATGTTGACAAATAAGACAAGTAGATGTGGAATGTTGACAAATAAAACAAGTAGATGTGGAATGTTGACGAATAAAACATGTAGATGTGGAAGGTTGACGAATAAAACAAGTAGATGTGGAAGGTTGACGAATAAAACATGTAGATGTGGAATGTTGACAAATAAGACAAGTAGATGTGGAATGTTGACAAATAAAACATGTAGATGTGGAATGTTGACAAATAAAACAAGTCGATGTGGAATGTTGACAAACAAAACAAGTCGATGTGGAATGTTGACAAATAAAACAAGTCGATGTGGAATGTTGACGAATAAAACAAGTCGATGTGGAATGTTGACGAATAAAACAAGTCGATGTGGTAGGTTGACAAATAAGACAAGTAGATGTGGAAGGTTGACAAATAAGACAAGTAGATGTGGAAGAAGTAGATGTGGAATGTTGACCAATAAAACATGTAGATGTGGAATGTTGACCAATAAAACATGTAGATGTGGAATGTTGACCAATAAAACAAGTAGATGTGGAATGTTGACCAATAAAACAAGTCGATGTGGAATGTTGACCAATAAGACAAGTCGATGTGGAATGTTGACCAACAAAACAAGTCGATGTGGAATGTTGACGAATAAAACAAGTCGATGTGGAAGGTTGACGAATAAGACAAGTAGATGTGGAAGGTTGACGAATAAAACAAGTAGATGTGGAAGGTTGACGAATAAAACAAGTAGATGTGGAATGTTGACGAATAAGACAAGTAGATGTGGAATGTTGACAAATAAAACAAGTAGATGTGGAATGTTGACAAATAAAACAAGTAGATGTGGAATGTTGACGAATAAGAAGGTTGACGAATAAAACAAGTAGATGTGGAATGTTGACCAATAAAACAAGTAGATGTGGAATGTTGACCAATAAAACAAGTAGATGTGGAATGTTGACGAATAAGACAAGTAGATGTGGAATGTTGACGAATAAAACATGTAGATGTGGAATGTTGACCAATAAAACAAGTAGATGGACCAATAAAACAAGTAGATGTGGAATGTTGACCAATAAAACAAGTAGATGTGGAATGTTGACCAATAAAACAAGTAGATGTGGAATGTTGACGAATAAAACAAGTAGATGTGGAAGGTTGACGAATAAGACAAGTAGATGTGGAAGATGTGGAATGTTGACGAATAAAACAAGTAGATGTGGAATGTTGACAAATAAGACAAGTAGATGTGGAATGAAGTAGATGTGGAAGGTTGACGAATAAAACAAGTAGATGTGGAATGTTGACGAATAAAACAAGTAGATGTGGAATGTTGACAAATAAGACAAGTAGATGTGGAATGAAGTAGATGTGGAAGGTTGACGAATAAAACAAGTAGATGTGGAATGTTGACGAATAAAACAAGTAGATGTGGAATGTTGACGAATAAAACAAGTAGATGTGGAATGTGGAAGGTTGACAAATCTAGCAAAGTCCGATTAAAGTGCTTGAAAGTTACCATATATGTAACGGTACGGCATTGTTTAGTTACCATATATGTAATGGTACGGCATTGTTTTAAACTGAAACAGACACACATATATTCATTAAAAAAAAATATACAACACTCCATCAGAGACTAAATGACGAAGAATAAGCAATTATAGGCCACCGTACTGCCTTCAACATTGAGCAAAACCTATTTTGCAAAGTCACCTATAAAAGACTGAAACATGGCAAACACAAAACAATTCAAACGAGAACATAAACGGCCTGGTTTCTTTTCTGTACAGCATAGCAAAGGAGATAAATGGTATTCATGTATAAGACAAAAGCTTAACGGAACGCATAGCTTTAAGAAATCTAAAACATATATTAAACATTCATGTTTTATATAAATATGGCCGTTAGTTTTCTCGTTTGAATTGTTTTACATTGTCATTTCGGGACCTTTTATAGCTGACTATATATGCGGTATGGGCTTTGCTCATTGTTGAAAGCCATACGGTGACCATTTTGGTCTCTTGTGGAGAGTTGTCTCATTGGCAATCATACCACATCTTCTTTTATATATGTTTATATACAAAGTATAACAGTTACTCGTACAGAGCCTCTTGATTTGTTAATATTTCAAACAGAGACTATAAATGATCTGATTTCAACAAAAAATTCTTAAAACAACAAAACTACATTAAGATATGACATAACACAACCACAGATGAGGGTCCTGACTAATGACATAACACAACCACAGATGAGGGTCCTGACTACATAGTGACAGATGAGGGTCCTGACTACATGGTGACGGGCTTATGATGAGGGTCCTGACTACATGGTGACAGGCTTATGATGAGGGTCCTGACTACATGGTGACAGGCTTATGATGAGGGTCCTGACTACATGGTGACAGGCTTATGATGAGGGTCCTGACTACATGGTGACAGGCTTATGAATACGTATTGACATAACACAACCACAGATGAGGGTCCTGAGTACTTGGTGACAGGCTTATGCATACGTATTGACATAACACAACCACAGATGAGGGTCCTGACTACATGGTGACAGGCTTATGAATACGTATTGACATAACACAACCACAGATGAGGGTCCTGAGTACATGGTGACAGGCTTATGCATACGTATTGACATAACACAACCACAGATGAGGGTCCTGACTACATGGTGACAGGCTTGTGTATACGTATTGACATAACACAACCACAGATGAGGGTCCTGACTACATGGTGACAGGCTTATGAATACGTATTGACATAACACAACCACAAAGAATTCCAAAAACCTCACCTAAGTACATCCTTACAAAATACAGGAAGACAAGAATTTATACAATAGATATAGGAAGATGTGGTATGAGTGCCAATTAGACAACTCTCCATCCAAAAAACAATTTATAAAAGTAAACCATTATAGGTCAAGGTACGGCCTTCAACACGGAGCCTTGGCTCACAACGAACACCAAGCTATAAAGGGTCCCAACATTACTAGTGTAAAACCATTCAAACGGGAAAATCAACGGTCTAATCTATATAAAAAAAACGAGAAACGAGAAAGACGTAGAAATTACATAAACAAACGACAACTACTGTACATCAGATCCCTGACAGGACAGGTGCAAGCATTGCCCAGAACAAAATGAAATACAGAAAAGAACGAAACATTTTAGCTTTGAGTCAAAAACTAAATTTGCAAATTGCTGTTCATCCCAAAAATTAGACAAAAACAATATAATTATTACCTTTATAAATAGGTATATTTAATAAAAAGATTTAAGTTCAACTCCTAGACATTTTAGATATATATAGGTAAATATTTGTTACTGAAAAAATACGGGTATTATTTCGTGTCATTGGTATTTATTTTGTTGAAGTTTTAAGTGATGGCAATAACAGAGAAAGGTAACATCCATATGAAAAAAGTCAAATCACAAAAATACTGAACTCCGAGGAAAATTCAATCGGAAAGTCCCTAATCACATGGCAAAATCAAATGACAAAACACATCAAACGAATGGACAACAACTCATATTTCTGATTTGGTACAGGCATTTTCAGAATTTAGAAAATGGAGGATTGAACCTGATTTAATAGCACTAAACCTCTCACTTGTACGACAGTCGCATCAAACTTAAAAATATTGATAATGAAGGCACCAATGGAACATCGCCATCAAGAAACGGAAAATTAACAATAGGGAAAGAGAAAGTTTATATTTTTTCGACTAAAACTAAACGTTTCAAGACACAATCACAATTTTCATACATGCAGAACGTCATTGATTTTATTAAGATGGAATGTTTAGAAAGTTCAGCTTAAAGTATTATATACCCATATTTTAATTGTTTATATATATATATATATATATATCATGTCTTATTTTATCGAATACGTTTGATTAAAAAAAAAGGAGATGAAACTATTATTAATAGTAAAAATAATGTAAGTAACCAAGGAGAACATTTATTTTGCAATTTAATATTTACAAATTTAAAGTTTGCTTACAAAGTGTATTTGCAAGCAAAATTGAAATATCTATGATTTACAATAATATTTTAATAATTTATTACGTATATTATTACAGAAAATTATAAGTGGAAAACCTTCGTGGAAATTTCACTGCAAGTTAAATTACAGGACGGAGTCTTACCATGGTCACGATTGGAAATTTATAAAGGTATTTAGAAACAAATGCATATATTATTAATTGTCATTTAGATTCATTTGTAACACTTGAAACTTGCATCAATAAAAACAATTTTATATTTTAGCATGCAGGTATCAGAAATCTACGAGAAGATGTCAAATACTTAGAGAACCATATTTTATTCGTTTACAATTTGAGAAAATATATTTCAATCACAATGCAAAACCAGAAAAGAAATCGGAAGAAAACACAGCCAAAAAAGTAAGTAATATTAATACAGATATATAAATAAAAATTAAATATAGGTTGTAAAGGATAAGACATAACATACACCTTAAAATGCCAAGAGAATAGTAATATGTTTCTATATTCTTTTCTTTAATTCTCCAAGAGTTGTAAATTTAAATAATAGACTTACATTCAAAATATACAAAAACAATATCCAGTTACATATTATTTGGATTAGCAACGCTATAGAACTTGGTCAGAGGAGACGGTATAAAATGTCGGATAAATTTTGTGTTGTGTACTTGTGGCCCATGACCGATTTTAAAAACCATAACAAAATGGCAGAAAGCTGGAGGTATGATTAATTAATGGTCAATTTGTGATGAGCTTATGCTTAACTCAGAAAGATATTTTACCCAAATCAATGTCTTACAACATATATAAGTATCTTGAAACAAAATATCTTTTTAGGTAAAAATCTTAGCTCATATCAAAGAATTAACGACAACATCTCGGAATGAGGCTTACGTGGCAAACTCTGAAAGTTTTATGTGAAATCCAAGAAGTTTGAAGCCTTTTCTAATATAATGTTAATTCGAGGGGCAAATACAGTGAACGAATAACACCTTCTCTTTTTCAAGTTTTAGCATAGTGCACATCCGGATGATTTTAATTGAGTATTGCATGTAAAGTTGGTAGACTTCTGTTATTGTTGTGTTGACCAAAATTTCTCCTCTAAAACATTGACGTATCATTTAAAACTAGATATGTTGCAATAAGTAAATGGTTTGTTAAAAAAATCGCTTTATTTAAAATGTAGGAATTGTGAAATGGATCCATTTTCATGCTTCTTACAGACAAAAGATCGCCAGGAAAAATATCGTGTTGGTAGACTATTGTTTGCTTGAACTTTTCTCAATTTACTGAAAGTTTGAAATATTTAAAAGCAGTTTTTAAAATAAATAAATCATGCCCAACTCTTTAATGGTAAATAAAATTAGGGACCAGCAGCATCTTTCGATACTTTTTAACAGGGTATACAATAAGAAAAACTTTCCAAAGATAAACAGATCTGTCTGAACAAAGACAACGCAACCATGTTTAAAAAAGACTCTTACGAAGAACTTTTAAAGATGAAGATGAAATTTTAACATTTTGTGATGTTTAACAATTACATTATCAATGAGAAAATAGCAATATATTTATAAAATGCGTGTGAAAAAAAATACAGACAAACAACTGCTGCTTTAGACAGACAGTCAAAAAGGGGAAGTAACTCTAACGTATTGTAAATAAAACCTAGTTTATCCACGTGTATAAATGATGTAAAAGAAACTAACATGATTTTTTTTTAAATAAATAAAATAAGATATAACTGCTCACAAAAAAATACTAAATAAAGATTAAAAATAAATAATAATAAAATCAGTAAATTGAATTTCTTTCAGGAAAATCAAAATTTGTAAATTCTTGAAAGTTGCGTTTTATGGTGTATTTCTTCTGATTGTCAAAATATTTAGGACTTCGACCAATTTTTGTAATTTTCACATTACATGTTTTTTCCAATGTCTTTTTACACTGACAACATTGTACTGAAATGCATGCAGAAACTGTAAATTCTTATTCGAATATTTGTTTTGAATGTTTATAAATGTAGATATTTTAAAGTTTATTGTAAATCCCTAAAATGAATGATAGTGCTGCTCAAATAACAAAAAACAAAAACAAAAACATACCGAACTATAGTTTTATATTATAATTAAGATTTTCATCATTATTATTATTATCATTATTTTTATTATTATTATTATTATTACTATTATTATTATTATTATTTTCATTTTTATTATTATTATTATTATTATTATTATTATTATTATTATTATTATTATTATTATTATTATTATTATTATTATTATTATTATTATTATTATTATTTTTACTTTTTATTATTATTATTATTATTATTATTGTTATTATTATTATTATTATTATTATTATTAAAGAAAAAGAAGGATTTAATAATGCTTCACTGGTTCCTTATTAAACAATACCAAGGAATTATTTCATTCAATCTCATCTTCAATTTTTTTCGTTTATTATCAATGCGTTATATCAAAAATTAGAAATCTAAAAGTTTAAAAAAATGTTTTTTGAAAGAATTCAATCAAAACGTAAATTATCAACATTTTCTTTAAATTACAAAATAGATAAAAATCCAAAAAAACAGAATATCTAAGAATTACTTTTGATATTAAAGATGACACATCAGTTTGTATTTACAAAAATAAAATTAAAATATTTACAATAAGAATGACAGAGATAAAGACAATATTTTATCAATGGTTTTACTGTATATATAAAAAAAGGTGTTTAAACGTAAGGGAGACATCAACCCAGCAACAACAAAATCAACAGAAGTAGAAGTTTGTCTCGAGTAAGCAGACAATTGATAGACAAATTTAATCGAAATGAACGGATGGATTTTCTCAAGGTTGCAGAAAATTAACAAATAATTTTGTATGCGTCGGGGTATACTTTACAAAATCCATAAAGAATAAAAGTGTTATTAGAATTCATGTGACCTTTTATGGTGTGAATAAAAGAAAGAAAATAGATTTAAAATATATAAAAATAAAGACTGCTTACCTCTCAGAATAAGCTAGGTAGGGTATCAAGCAATATTATAAATATTATAATCAAACGTCTATAGAATAAAGTTTACCATGCTTAGTCTAAAGACCACCGTGTTTACTATATTTTAAAAATTTTAAACCAATAACTATGTAAAATAAATGAAGATGCAAAAAGCTGTAAAATTATTCTGGAATATTAAAATAACACCTAATGATGCGTATGACAAGCCTTTTTATTAACAGCTTTGATCTCTAACGTGTAACTCCGAACTAAACTTTCAAAATGAAATAAAACTATTAACATATACAACATAAAAAGAAAATTACAACGAGAGCTCATCAAAGTTATCATTTCTATATAAATTTATTTTTTTATTTCTCAAATCTAAAACTGTTTAAATTTCTGTTGAATGGATAGAATGTCCCCCGTTAATCATACAGTAAATTAAGCCACAGGGAGGCTTCAAGCACGTCAGATCAAGTAAATAGCAGTTTTGCTGTCTTTCAGATGATATTTTCTTCATTTCTAAACCGTTACCACTGTGACAGAGTATGAAGCGTAATGACAAAAGGCTTGTAATCTTATTTTTATTTTTGTATAGCCCAAAAGTATATGTTATTATATATATATATATTTATTAAAAAGACGACTATGAACTG
The DNA here is from genome assembly GCF_965363235.1 of Mytilus galloprovincialis. Classification (NCBI taxonomy): domain Eukaryota; kingdom Metazoa; phylum Mollusca; class Bivalvia; order Mytilida; family Mytilidae; genus Mytilus; species Mytilus galloprovincialis. The sequence continues at coordinate 1,812,469 of NC_134844.1, forward strand.
TCAATGATTAAACGATTTTCTCTCTCTAAACCCTCCTTCTATAAAGGGTCATCTGGTCAAATTCTGTCATTTCAGTCAAAAGTTAATTACAAAGAATAAACAAGGACAGGAGCTGTATTTGTTCAAATATATTTTAATTCTGTAGAACCTGTTTATTTGCACGTTTCTACGATGTCTCTAGAAAATGAACCCTTAACGAATAGTGAACTTGGCAAAGATTGTTGTCTGGTATTATTTTTTTTAACTTGTCAGATATAAAAAATATTTTCTGATCATTGATATCTACATTTACATTCTTCTGTCATAGGAAACAACGAAACTATAGATCGAACTTTTTTTTTATCAACAAAGTTCCTAGACAAAAGCTAGTTCGCTGTCACCAGCAATGCTAAGAACATAAAGTTCGAATACTCTCACTAGCAACACTCCAAACATAAAAGATCCGAAACTCTCACTTTAATGAAACCTTAAATTGGGAAGATGTTTTGAGCATCCTAAATTTTGAAAACCATCAACGTCAAAACTCCGGTTCTAAAGTTCAAATGCTTTCACATGCAACGCTCCTATAGCCTTATAGAAACTGTCATTGGACTAAATGTCCCAAGCTTAAATTTCGGAAACTTAAAAAAATACAAAACAAATGTATGTTGACTCTGCCACAGCAACTCTCATAATCTATAATGATTGGAATCTGTCACTATAGAAACGCTCCTAAACCAACGTTCGAAGTCTATCTACAGAAACGCTCCTAAACCAACGTTAGAAGTCTATCTACAGAAACGCTCCTAAACCAACGTTCGAAGTCTATCTACAGCAACGTTCCTAAACCAACTTTCGAAGTCTATCTACAGCAACGATTCTAAACCAACTTTCGAAGTCTATCTACAACAACGCTCCTAAACCAACGTTCGAAGTCTATCTACAGCAACGCTCCTAAACCAACGTTCGAAGTATATCTACAGCAACGCTCCTAAACCAACGTTAGAAGTCTATCTACAGAAACGCTCCTAAACCAACGTTCGAAGTCTATCTACAGCAACGTTCCTAAACCAACTTTCGAAGTCTATCTACAGCAACGATTCTAAACCAACTTTCGAAGTCTATCTACAACAACGCTCCTAAACCAACGTTCGAAGTCTATCTACAGAAACGCTCCTAAACCAACGTTAGAAGTCTATCTACAGAAACGCTCCTAAACCAACGTTCGAAGTCTATCTACAGCAACGTTCCTAAACCAACTTTCGAAGTCTATCTACAGCAACGATTCTAAACCAACTTTCGAAGTCTATCTACAACAACGCTCCTAAACCAACGTTCGAAGTCTATCTACAGCAACGCTCCTAACCAACGTTCGAAGTATATCTACAGCAACGCTCCTAAACCAACGTTCGAAGTCTATCTACACTAGAAACGCTCCTAAACCAACGTTCGAAGTCTATCTACATCAACGATCCTAAACCAACTTTCGAAGTCTATCTACAACAACGCTCCTAAACCAACGTTCGAAGTCTATCTACAGCAACGTTCCTAAACCAACGTTCGAAGTATATCTACAGCAACGCTCCATGCTTTAATTCGGAAGCTGTAATGTAACCAGAAATGCGTCTAGCTTCGAATTCTGAGACTTAGATAAATATCAACTGAATATGAATTTTTAATTTTTCTACTGATTGCTAGATTTATCAAATTCATGCATGCCAAGATTAAATAATGTTATAGAAATCTAATGGTAAATGAAAAAAAAAAATAAACAGTGATAGTTCTTGGGGTAAGTGTACGTCTTGAAATGAGTACAACAAAATTAACCAACACTCTGAGACATCGAGCACTCCTCTGAATATTTTGATAACCATGTATATTTATACACTTTTTTGCTTTCAGAACGTAGGTGATGAGCGTTTCTGATGAATGTTATAAGAAGTTTAGGACTTCAGAGTTTTCTTACTATAGTACATGTTGCAAGTCAATGGAAAGTATGACCCTACTTCTAGTTGGGAAGAGTTTGGGAATTTAAACAAGTTTTACTCTGAGACAATTAAGAGTTTGGAAAGTAAGACTGAACTTAGTTCGAAGAGTTTGGGAGGTCATAATAAGTACGAAAAGTTTGTGAGGCCAGACTAAGAACGAAGAGTTTGTGAGGTCATACTAAGTACGAAGAGTTTGTGAGGTCAGACTAGTTTTACTCTGAGACCGTAAACCTTATTAACTTGTATTTTACGACTTTCATTCAGAATAATATTGTAATTTCATTTCAGGATTATAAAAAAAACATTTACAGAGGTAATTCATATTTTCAATCGATTTACGTATTAATTCTTATCAATCATTAGAACCATACCAGTTATTGAACAAATTTTATGTAATACAATTTTCTTTACATACAAGACACGACTTACAATATCGCACACATAAGTATTATGCGAAGAAAATTAGGCTTATATGTTCAAAAATCCATCTATCTTAAACATCGACAATGCAAATTGCACATCAAAAGATTTTTGTGAATTGTACATTTGAATTTTAAACATATTATACCAAGGTAGAGAAACAGATTTGTTTAATAATTATTTATTCTATTCTTTCTCACATTTTTACGAACATAGAAAAAGTAAATCTATCGATGTCGTCTGCTGCGGTGACATCTGACTCGGCCGCCATTAGCCTCCCAAGTTGACGTAGCAATTGAATCAACATTTGGCGACTTATTATGATCTTAATATTAGATGTACATTACAGAATGTGTCAATCATTCTGTACTCAAATGAAGGAGATTATGAAAATTTTGTCTAATGACGCATATTCTACCAAAGAATATATAGGATGTATATGTTGGCCAATGCTTCGTCAACCGTATGTGTTCGCAAAATGATCAAAAACGGTCCCATAATGCGATTACCACTACTTTATCAATAAGCCAGTCTCTGTATAGCTATAGATATGCTTAGAACACGGACACACACAGAGTTACAATATTTATGCCTTAAATTCTTTACATGTTTGACCCTTTCAAGCCGGAGAAAAAGTCATATAGAAGATAGACACAAATAATTGATATATACTGTACTAAAGACCTAAAATTATGTTTAGTCCACTTTTACATGTTTCAATTGAAAATAAAATAAGATAAATTGCGTTTACGTCTTTAAACTAGATATTTTGGTATTACATTTCTGGTTGACTGGTATAAGTATTCTATAACTGTTTGACCATTTGCGAATATTTTTTTAGTACTTCACATCCATTTTATTCCTGCTTAACCTGATATCACCTTGGACAATCAAATTTTCAAGGAAATTTGAGAATAAAATGTGTTGTCATGACTACTTCGTTCGATTACCGCAGTGTCAAGCAGAATTTCAGATTTCTTTGGCAGATTCTATGCATGAGTGCTTTTGAAAAAAATTCTCACACAAAACATGGTTACTTATGACAAAAGCTATTGCTTGATTATTGCTTAATATTTTGCTTTACACTCAGTGGCAAATAGTTCATGCTATTCAAAAATAATGGCATGTTTGATAGGTTTGAAGTGTATCTGGTAACAGGACGATAATGTACCCTGTCAATATTTCTAAAAATGATTTTTAAACAGAGCATGACACTTTCCCTAAGTTATAGGTACAACACCACAAACAAAACAGTCGGTTATGTTAAGCATAGACTTGTGACAATCACGACTTTTATTCACACAGAAAATTCTTTCGGCTCTGGTGCCAAGAGAAAGATACGAAAAATACTTAAACGTATCATTGCTTAGTGTGATATTTTTTAATTGATCCTTGTTAATGAAAGCATATATGTTATCTTCCTGTGCTTGATATGTACATTAATTGCTGGTATTTGTTATTTAGGTTGGATGGTTATGCTTCTAGCGGAAAAAAGTCTTTATATGGCAGCTTGATGCAAATCTACATAACTAAAAAAAGTCTTTATATACAATCTCATTTAAAGAATTGCAAATACTAATATTTTTTGTTGTTATTTCAGTGTTGAAAGCATGATAGTTTATAATGTGAACATGATCTTTCAGAATTGATAGATACAACGCAACAGATTATATATATCGGATATTAAAGAAATTTAAAACGTATTTCAAATATTTCTTATATTTTAGTTCTAGTATAGATGTAGGGTTATACAATATATAGGTAAGTAAAGTTAACCGTTAAATATAATGTCACCGAAAACAACGGTGTAAATATTGAAAATAATAATAAAATTGAGAATGAAAACAGTGAATGTGACAAAGAGACAAAAACTAAAAAAACATTAAAATCAGACTAAGGCCCCCAATCGGTCTTTATAAACCAATCTAGAAAACCCCCACTCTAAGGCGGGCTACACGTGGTTCCTATTCAAAATTATGAAATAGTTCAGCGAAAATGGACGTCACACTAAACTCCAAACCATATAAATATCAGATTTTTATTCTCATAAGAAAAAAACATAAATAAATATTCATGGCCCCACAAAAGTAACATGGACGTCAAGTTGGTTACCTATTCCCTATTCCCTATTCGTTACCTATTCCCTATTCCCTATTCGTTACCTATTCGTTACCTATTCCCTATTCCCTATTCGTTACCTATTCGTTACCTATTCCCTATTCCCTATTCGTTACCTATTCGTTACCTATTCCCTATTCCCTATTCGTTACCTATTCGTTACTTATTCCCTATTCCCTATCGTTACCTATTCGTTACTTATTCGATTTTTAATATCCTTCCCCCTTTTTAATTAATTATTATTCTTCTTCTTCCTCTTCTTCCTCTTCTTCCTCTTCTTCTTCCGCCACTTTAAAAATGAACTTGTCCGCAGCATTTCTCCCAAACTACTTGTCAGATTTACTTAGGGTTTCATAAAATGTCTAGGTGAGCCATCAATCGCTCATTTGTGCATTGGGGTCTATTAAGGGGTATTTTTTTTGGGGGGGGGGCAGAAAGAAGGGAGGGGTTTACTATAGAACCCTATGGGATTTTATTTTCTAAAATTTTCAAATGAATATAACTTGAAAACTGTAAGTGATAGATACATGCAGTCTTCAGAAATGATTAAAGGACAATAAAACAAATCACATGACATATAGGGGAGTCCCTGGGGTGTCATCCCTACCCCCTTCAATTCGAGAATATGCTTTTAACTTGTAAACGGTCCAGATCCCCACCCCTAAACCATATATATTCTTGTATGGGACAATAAAACTAATCAAATGAAATTAAATAAAAGTTCCTGGGGGTCACCCCACCCCGTTCAATTTGAGAATGTACTATTATCTTGTAAACGGTCCAGATCCCCACCCCTAAACCATATATGTTCTTGAATAGGACGATAAAACAAATCAAATGAAATTAAATGGAAGTCCCCGGGGGTCATTACCCCCCCCCCCCGTTCAATTTTAGAATGTGCTATTATCTTGTAAACGGTCCAGATCCCCACCCCAAAACCATATATATTCTTGGAGGGGACAATAAAACTAATCAAATGAAATTAAATGGAAAATCCTGGGGGTCACCCCCATCCCGTTCAATTTGAGAATGTACTATTATCTTGTTATGGTCCAGATCCCCACCCCTAAACCATATATTCTCTTGTAGGGGACAATAAAACAAATGAAATGAAATAAAAGGAAAGTCCCTAGGGGGTCACCCCACCCTCTCTTGTTTGAAAACTTATAAACGGTCAACATCCCCACCTCGAAACTATATATATTCTT